>NC_037670.1:171606397-171725500 GCF_003255815.1 Theropithecus gelada | reverse complement strand
AGGTAATTTATAGATTCAATGCCATCCCCATCAAGCTACCAATGAGTTTCTTCACAGAATTGGAAAAAACTGCTTTAAAGTTCATATGGAACCAAAAAAGAGCCCGCATCTCCAAGACAATCCTAAGTCAAAAGAACAAAGCTGGAGGCATCACGCTACCTGACTTCAAACTATACTACAAGGCTACAGTAACCAAAACAGCATGGTACTGGTACCAAAACAGAGATATAGACCAATGGAACAGAACAGAGTCCTCAGAAATAATACCACACATCTACAGCCATCTGATCTTTGACAAACCTGAGAGAAACAAGAAATGGGGAAAGGATTCCCTATTTAATAAATGGTGCTGGGAAAATTGGCTAGCCATAAGTAGAAAGCTGAAACTGGATCCTTTCCTTACTCCTTATACGAAAATTCATTCAAGATGGATTAGAGACTTAAATGTTAGACCTAATACCATAAAAATCCTAGAGGAAAACCTAGGTAGTACCATTCAGGACATAGGCATGGGCAAAGACTTCATGTCTAAAACACCAAAAGCAACGGCAGCAAAAGCTAAAATTGACAAATGGGATCTAATTAAACTAAAGAGCTTCTGCACAGCAAAAGAAACTACCATCAGAGTGAACAGGCAACCTACAGAATGGGAGAAAATTTTTGCAATCTACTCATCTGACAAAGGGCTAATATCCAGAACCTACAAAGAACTCAAACAAATTTACAAGAAAAAAACAAACAACCCCATCAAAAAGTGGGCAAAGGATATGAACAGACATTTCTCAAAAGAAGACATTCATACAGCCAACAGACATATGAAAAAATGCTCATCATCACTGGCCATCAGAGAAATGCACATCAAAACCACAATGAGATACCATCTCACACCAGTTAGAATGGCGATCATTAAAAAGTCAGGAAACAACAGGTGCTGGAGAGGATGTGGAGAAATAGGAACACTTTTACACTGTTGGTGGGATTGTAAACTAGTTCAACCATTATGGAAAACAGTATGGCGATTCCTCAAGGATCTAGAACTAGATGTACCATATGACCCAGCCATCCCATTACTGGGGATATACCCAAAGGATTATAAATTATGCTGCTATAAAGACACATGCACACGTATGTTTATTGCAGCACTATTCACAATAGCAAAGACTTGCAATCAACCCAAATGTCCATCAGTGACAGATTGGATTAAGAAAATGTGGCACATATACACCATGGAATACTATGCAGCCATAAAAAAGGATGAGTTTGCGTCCTTTGTAGGGACATGGATGCAGCTGGAAACCATCATTCTTAGCAAACTATCACAAGAACAGAAAACCAAACACCGCATGTTCTCACTCATAGGTGGGAACTGAACAATGAGATCACTTGGACTCAGGAAGGGGAACATCAGGGGGAGGGGGGAGGGATTGCATTGGGAGTTATACCTGATGTAAATGACGAGTTGATGGGTGCAGCAGACCAACATGGCACAAGTATACATATGTAACAAACCTGCACATTATGCACATGTACCCTACAACTTAAAGTATAATAATAATAAATAAATTAAAAAAAAAAAAAAAAAAGAAGGCAGAGAGAAGGAAACTATGAAAGAATTAGATTTTATGAAAAAATTTATACTCTACTGAAATAAGGGAAAGTTAATACAAAGAAGGCAGAGAAAAGGAAATTATGAGAAAATTAGATTTTATGAAAATTATGAAAAAATTTATATTCTGCTAAAATAGAAAACTGATGAGAGGAATGAGTGAGTCTAAGAACACATTCTCTGGAAAGATAACACAAATCTCCATTGAGACAGATAAAGAAAAAAAGGGAGAAGTCTCAAACGGAGGCAAAACTTTAGATTCATTCCAGATTAAAAATATGAGAATCCCATGAACTTTATGTAAAATTTTGGAAATCTAATGAAAGGGATAAAAGTACAGATTGTGATATAATATCTACAAAGAACAGTACGCCTGAATAGCCTTAAGACTATTATGTGATTTGCATCTAAAATAATGACTGTGAGTCCAGGTACCTAGAAGAATCTAATGAAAATTCTTGATGAAGGAAAGGACCTTCACCATAGACTTCAAAGAGTTCACACAAATAATTATTTGAGCATAATAACAAGTGCTGAATAAAAAATAGCCAACTATTTAAGGAAAGAGAATGAAAGCCAGCAGAATAGACTGGCAAATAATTCAAGCACTAGGAAAATCAGCAACAGATTGTAATGTATTTCCAGAAAAACAAAAATCAAGAAACATTAAGAAGAGGAAATTCTAAGGAATTTTGCTTCCTTCTGAGATTCTAGAAGCAATGGGAAACAATGGGTGAGTATGTTGATAAAAATAAACAATTATAAAATAGAAACTATAACTTTGTAAGAGTAAAAATATACAATTAATGTATATTTTACATTATAATGTAAATCTAGAAAGTGCTTTAAAGTTCTTGAAATATCTAAGAGGTGAGTAAAGAGACTGATAATGTTTTGACATATTAAATATCCATGTTTTAATTTTTAGGGTAACCACTAAAATAATAGAAAGTGAAGTTATAAATCAAACATTCATCTGACAAAGATAATGTGTGCCAATAACCAGAAACAATAGGAAAGATTTTATATTTCTATTCATGTAAATTTCTTTCTCTCTCTCTTTCTTTTTTTTTTTTTTTAGAGATAGAGTCTCCCTTCTCTGCTACCCAGGTTGGAGCCCAATGGCGCGGTCTCGGCTCACTGCAACCTCCGCCTCCTGGTTTCGAGCTGGGATTACAGGTACCTGCCGCCATACCTGGCCAATTTCTGTACTTGTAGTAGAGACGGGGTTTCACCATGTTGGCCAGGCTTGTCTCAAACTCCTGACCTCAAGTGATCCTCCTGCCTCGGCCTCCTGAAGTGCTGGGATTACAGGCATGAGCCACCGCACCCAGCCTATTCATATAAGTTTCAAAAACAGGAAAAACTAAGTAAAGAATAGAAATTAAAGAATGACCAAAAATATCCCAAATTCGCACTAGCTTTTAATCTCGAGGGTAAGATGCAATAAGGGAGAAGGAAGAAGAACACTTCTAACTGGGTCTTGGTTATAAGGGTTTTTTTTTATTTAAAAAAATACAAGTTCCTTTATAAACTCTTTGTTGCTGTGACATAGTATATCAAAATTAAACATTGTTAAAATGCCAGCATAATTTTTAACATGTTTAGGAATTTTTAATATATTTTTTTATTTATTTGTTTATTTTTGAGACAGAGTCTCGCTCTGTCGCCCAGACTGGAGTGCAGTGGCGCGATCTCGGCTAACTGCAAGCTCCGCCTCCCGGGTTCCCGCCATTCTCCTGCCTCAGCCTCCCGAGTAGCTGGGACTACAGGCGCCGCCACCAGGCCCGGCTAATTTTTTTGTATTTTTAGTAGAGACAGGGTTTCACCTTGTTAGCCAGGATGGTCTGGATCTCCGGACCTCGCGATCCTCTGGTGAGGAATGTTTTAACCAACAGAACTTAAAGAAGTGAAATATTCTCATAAGCCTTGTCTTCCATTAACATCAAGGAATGACCAACCATAAATGGGTGAACACTGTCTTGAATGTCATGATGGATCATGTAAATGTAAAACAATCTGATGGAAGACAACATGTTTCTTCACATAACATAGGAAGAAACTGAGTCCTTTTTAACACCAGAAAACATCATAGCATGTCGCCAGTTGAGAGACAATTGTATATGGATGCAATGATAGGTGAACAAATAAAGTTACACATATAATTTTCTAAGCGTTCAATGTGTACATGGAAATAACAAAACTAGAAAAAGCTGGCAATGTTACACAGTGACACTCATTTCCAACGAATACTTACTACCAAGTATTTTGGGACTTTTATCCACATTCTTAGCATCTTATAGTCTAGCTTATGTAAGCAAATAGAAAGAGATAATGTACAAAGATAATGTAAGCTCTCAACCTGATTATTTGATGAGAGATAATATCTTAAAATCTGTTAACCGTAAGGGAAAGAAACACTGCTAGAATCTTATTTGACATGCATTTCTTTTCTACAAGCATGTCTTCTATTCAGTGGTCTTCTACAAGTTATTTAATAACTTGAACAATGTAGGGATCAAACTAGCATACCTTAGCTGTTGACAGAAACGAGCAAGGTCTATATAACAGAAAAGCTTATTTAAAGATTTATATAATTTCAATGTCATGAAAGGTATATCCAAGGTGAAACCAACTCTAAAACTGCACATGCTAGATGCAGTTTTTGGATACAAAACTGCATCTATTGGAGAATTGAGCCTAAACAGATAAAGAATTACTGGCATAATTACTTTTTTGTATATTCCCCTAAGGCCCCATAAATACTATAAAATAAAATGAGAAGTTAATAGAAAACATAGAAAAAATCAAGAGGCAACTGAATTGGAAATGACTCCAAGACTATTCGTTGATAGCAATTTATGCTTTATCGAAGAGTCTATTTGGTGATGACTGAATCATACAGATTTATACAGATCCATGAATTTGAGGTACAATCAGAATAAAGAAAACATTTCAAAGAAAAGAATGTGATACAAGAAAAATTATGCCCCAGCTAATGTGCAGTTAGAAAAATATAGAAATAATCATTAAACTGTCTTTATACAGAGTGGCAAATAATGGTCATATTCTCTTTACAAATAGGTGTCTTAGTTTGAGCTGCTACGAAGAAATGCCATAGAGTTAATAGATTAAACAATAATATTCCTTTTTCACAGTTCAGATTTGGGGAATCCAAGATCAAGGCAGTGGGAGATCCTGTGTCAGGAGAGGGTCTGCATTCCAGCTTGTTGACAGTATCTTCTCACCATATCCTCACAGGGCAGAGAGTAAGCTCTGGTCTCCATCTCTTTTTATAGGAGCGCTAATCCTGTCATGGGGACTGCACTCTCATGACATCATCTGAAACTAATTTCCTTTCAAAGGTCCTATCACGTATTAGCACCCCATTGGATGCTATCACCTGAGCCACAGGTGAGGGCTCAGACCTACTGACCTGTTGGAGGTGAAGGTTTCATTTTGATTGTACCTCAAATTCATAGATCGGTATAAATCTCTTTGATTCAGTCATCACTGAAGAGACTCTTTGATAAAGCATATATTGCTATCAAGTCTGTCTTGAAGTCATTTCCAACTCAATTGCCTCTTGATTTTTTTATGTTTTTTTAATTAACTTCTGCATGTTATTTTATAGTATTTATAGGGCCTTAGGGAAATATACAAAAAATTATGCCAGTAATTCTTTACTCATTTAAGCTCAATTCTCCAATGCCATGTTTTCAAAAACTGCATCTAAGACATGCAGTTTAGAGTTGACTTTACCTTGGATATGCCTTTTATGACATTTTTGAAGGGACAAAGATACACACTCCATAACACTGAACAACTACTGTAATAGTTAAACATAACAAAAAGAACAGGAGTAAAGAACATTCAGTCAGTATACCCATAGGTGAGGTGGCAGTCCTAAATTATAGCTTCAAATGCCTCAACACCCATCCCAGTCTACATCTTTTCCCCTGGAATCTGAGAATATTTATGATTACTGTGACTAACAGATCATGGTGGAAGTGACATTATGTGACATCTAATGCTAGGACATAAAAGATAATAAAGCTTAGCCGGAAGTGGTGGCTCATGCCTGTATCTGAGCACTTTGTGTGGTCGAGGCAGGAGGATCTCTTGGGCTCAGGAGTCTGAGACCAGCCTGGGCAATAGAGTGAGACCTTGTCTCTACTAAGAGTAAGAGAAAAATTAGCTGAAGTGGTGGCATGCAACTGTAATCCCCGCTACTTGAAAGGCTGAGGTGGAAAGATTGTTTGAGTTCAGGAATTCGAGGCTGTAGTGAGCTATGATCGCACCACTGCACTCCAGCCTGGGTGACAGAGCGAAACCTAGTCTCGAAACAAACCATAACAAAGCTTACTCCTTTACTTAAAACACTCACTCTTGGAGACCCGCACTGTTATATAAAATACCTAACCAGCCTGAGACTGTCTAGTTGGAAGGGCCACAGGTGAGGGTGCTCAGGCCCACTGTCCCAGGTGAATGCATCCTTTACCTTTCCCAGTCACAGTGTCAAACACAGAAGTGAAGAAGCTGTCAGGTGATTCCAGCTGCAGCTCTGAGAATTTTGAGTTACCCCCTTAGTCATTTGATATCATACAGCAGAGAAGAGCCATCGTCAATATTCTGGGTCTAAATTCCTGACTCATCAATCTGTCATTGTTAAAAATAAAAAAGGTGACTGCCTTACCCATTAAGTTTGAGCTTGTTTTTTATGAAGTAATATATACAACTAGGGAACTATGCACTAAATAATCAAATTAATCCTAGGATACTTTATTATTAATGAGAATATAAGGCAAAACTCTTGTCTAACACAATGTGACTTAAGAGTTAAATTATACAGGGTATAGATTGCATTTCTAGAAATCTCTAAGTAAGCAAGAACAAGATAGACAGATCGAATAATGGAATGTCTTGTTGAAAACTGCAAAGCATGCACACAAAACTGAATAACCTAACATTAAATTATTAGTGTTCATATAGCAAGAATCTATAAAATTCATTGTTGTCAGAAAATCATGGACTCTGCTAGCTTAAGATACTTTTCAGAATAGATAAAAGAGTATACAGATCTCAAGAAGATCATACATCCTAAAGGAAACTTTTTCATAATTGCTTTCCAAATTCATTTGCGCTGTATAGCTGTTGTCCTTGGACTTCCAGATTCTTTAGTTAATCTTTCTTGGTTTTCTACATTTTAGATTTTTTTCCTTTAAATGATAAGTTCCAGCACTTTGACTTTTCTTGGCTTTCTACAATCTCTAGCCTTTATCTCTGTGAACTCTCACACCCTTCATTAGTATAATATAACCTTTGGTTGTTGTTTTGGGCTCCATGACCCTCAGTTGAAAATCCTTCTGATGGATGGAATCCAACCCATTGGTAATGTTCAGGGAAACCACTTACCTTCCCTGACCCCTTCCGCGATCACCTAAATACCTTTTCATAGACTTCTGTTGCCTTGGCCTTAATCTTTTCTCTGCTGATTTCATTTAGGGATGGGGGTTGGAATGGCTGGTGGGGGGTCAAAATGGCTGGTGAGAATTCACTGGAGTGTCCAGTCACTACGTAAAATTAATAAATATCCATGAACACATAGGGGTCATGGAGACAATAGAAAGAACACAGTATGACATCTACACAGGGTACAGAGGGTTTTTTTTTTTTTTCCTCAAAAGAACTATTGATGGTAAAAGGGAATCTGGTAAACTGAGGATACATAAAGGGTGAAAAAGGCACCATGAATGCCTTAGATAGAGAAATCTTAACCAATAGTAGTAAGAGTTAATCAAGAAAATAAGCCAATGGTTTCAATTATAGATGCATAATAAACATTGAAAAATTATCTCATGTCTTTAAAGATAGGGACTGGTATGGTCAACATACTTTCGGAGAACGATTTAAAATTTACTTTAAAATATATGAATCACAGGAGACACGGGATAAATAAAAGATTAAGATTACAATGTTGGACTTTAGGAGACCTTAACATATTGCAATCTAATAAAAATTCAGTGATTATTTATATACCAAGCTATAGACTAGATGTCATTGCTGAACCACAAGGATGAAGACACAGGATAAAAGCTAAGGAGTTATAAATAAAGTTTATGAAAACGTTAACTGAATATAGGGACACATATAACAAATTAGGTCAAAGTTTGAAGCCATGCCTAAACAAGATGCTTTGAATACTAGTAATGGTGTATATTTTAGTTTTCTAGGATTGTTATGAGTTTGGGAAAGAAACACGTATCTTTAATATACAGTTGTTTCTGCATGCCAGACACTCATTTAGTGTCCAAAGATGTGGCAGTTAATAGAACAGACAAAAGTCTTTGAACTTTCAGGTTTATAATCAAATTTATATTCAATTTTATATTGTTTATAAAAAATAAGCAAATAAATAAAGAACATATCATTAGAAGAGGTAAGAGTTTTGGATGAAAAAATAATTAAATTGGTAGAAAAGAGGGTTAGGGAGTAGCGAGGTGGGTGGCAGGCTGTTTCTAATTTAGGGTAGTCAGAGAAGGCTTCATCAAGAAGGTGACATTTGGGAAACATTTTGAAAAAGAGGAGACAAGTGGCCATGTGGACAAGTAAGAGAAGAGCATTCCAGGCAGAAGGAACAGGAAGTGCAAAGATCCTGGGGCAGCACTGTTCCCAGAATGCTAGACAAAGAGCACAGCTAAAGCAGAGGCAATGAAGGAGAAATAGCAGGGGGTGGGTCAGAAATGTTCCAAGGACCTATTGTATAGGACTTTAAAGGATGATTCAAGAACCTGACTTCTTCAGTAGTAAAATGGGGAGCATTGAAAGGTCATAAGGAGAAGGTAACATGATCTGGCCTGTGTTTTATAAAAGAATGATTCTGTCCATTGGATTGAGAGTAGGCTACAGGCAAACAAGGGTGGAAAAGGGAGATGAATTCAAAGATCACTCCGATAAGCCAATAAGCGAGGTGACAGTAGGGGGCTCGGGACAGCAGGTAGCAGATTTTGCTCATACTTTTAAGATAGAGCCAACAGGATTTGCTGATGATTGAGTCAAAGAGAACTCCCAAGTTTTACATTCTGAGTAATTGGAATACAGCGGCCATTTACAGAGATGGAGAAAACTGAAACAGAAGCAGGTTCATGAAGAAAGATTAAGAGCTCAGTTTTGAGTGCTTTTGATGCCTATTAGACATCACTGTGAGATGCAGAAAAGTAAACTAAATATTCAGCCTGTTTAGGGATAACTAAAGCATCCGTTTCTAGAGATTAAGCAAGTTTATAAATGAAGTGTGCCAGGTATAAGACAATTACCTTTGAGCAAGATGTGCCTAATGGTCTTAAAATCCCTTTAGAAAACACTGGTGCCCAAACACCGAATGTCTGCAGGCTGGTTTTGACTTCTGAGCTCAGCTTTACCAAACAAAGAGTAAATAGCTTTAACGAATGAGGCCATTCTGTTCATTTATGCTTAGGGAGTACTTGAATAGGTTTTCAGAAATAAACGCTTAAGGTGATTCCAAAGCAGCTTGAGAATGTTTTTTTGAGGAATGGCAACATTATTATAGTAACTATATAGTTTTTGAAGACTATTAGAAGCTAAAATTTCATTGAGATAAATAAAATTTCTTTTATTAGGGGAAAATGCTTGGTAGTCACTTTTAGTGTATTAACGTTGAAGTTTGGAAATGACTGATACTAACATTCATCATCTAACCTTTACGTTAGTTAAAATGGATGCCATAAGTCACACATGAATAAAATTACAGATCATTCAAACATTCGTTAAATTGTGTTAAAAATGACTGCAACTCATTACTCAGCTCTGTTTACTCAATGAGCATATGATTAATTTATTTTATGTTTTTACAAACAAGTAAATTTCTGTGACAATAATCCCTACTTACTAGAAAATTCCATAGGAGAAATTCATGGGTAATATAATAACCATATGATATTTTGATTAAAAGGTACTTATCTGTTTGATGGGCAAAGGTTTACTTATAGATAAGAGGAAAATAGGACCACCCAAAAACTGAGGTTTAAGAAAATCTGCTTATTTTTCAAATATGTCCAAAGTTTTAATAAGTATATATTTCTGTGACAATAAGACCTGTTTACTAGTTAATTGGTAAAAATGCACTTATTTGAAAACCAATAGTTTCTTTTGGGAAAATGCTTTCATTCAAGTTACATTTACCCTCAGGGCTGTCATTTCCTAATTGTTAAATGCATGATATCCTAAGAAAGTTTTTAGTATCCAATTTATTACATAAATCACACTGGAGTCTTTTCACAGATACTACAATTAGAGTTCTAAGTGTTATTTTTGTTATTGTGCATCTAGTTTGGAATGGATGTGGACACAACAGAAGCTGTAAATTTGCTTTATGTTTTTCATTCTCAATAACATTTACACAGCAGGCAACTGGTTAAGTATCTCTCAGGGGTCTTTAAAATGAACGTAGATGCTTTATTAACTAATTTCCCACTGTTCTGACTTTAGAAAAAAAAATCCTGCAATCCAGAAACTACTTAACAGTATGAAGTTTAGAAGGAGGAAATTATAACAAAAAAAGTGTTCACTAGATGGACAGTATCAAGACGGAAACCGACGCGAAGTCTGCTAAGCTAGACTATAAAACAAGACTCGTGCCCAGGAGAGTAAGTCACAAGGGGGATAGAGTAGAGGTTTGTCGATCCATTTAGTCAACAGGTGCTAATTAAAGAGCACAAGATTAAGAAACATCATCTTGAATAGCAAAACTGGAAGAAGAAAGGGCAAAAAATTATTAAAATATTACTCATTTCAGTACCGACTGCTGCTGCGTCTAGGATCAACAGATTCCATCACCTTAGATCACTGGCATTGCTAAGACTTCCCACGAAGAGGAGCAACAGCTTCTATTCAGTGAGGAAAGTGCTTCCTGTAGCTGAGCTCTAAAATGCTAAGATTGCTGTGTGGAGAAGAAGGCTCTGTCTGGCCCCTATAGCTGGACTCAGCTTTATCACGACCCAGTCTAGATGCAGGAACACAGAAAACAAATATATCAAGAAGAGAGAAATAAAGTTATCTGGTTATTAGAAAGGTCCCTGTAGTCAGACTACAAGTTCAATTATCAGCTCTCCAAAAAATAACTAGGGGACAAAGGGGTAGACACAGAAAGAATAATAATAGTACCTGCCTCACAGAATGTTTGAGAAGATTCACTGAGGTCATCCACAGAAACAACTTAGGAGAAGATGAACAATTATAAGCAGTAAAGATAGCAGGTTTTGGTGACTATGTTACAACAAGCAAGATGGAGGTCAGAGTCTGAATAAAAGATAAGGATATAATTTCAAGTGATATTAGGTGAGCTCCCAATACAGAAAATGACTTAACAGATGTCACTACTAACTAACTGGTGGCCATTCGATCTCAGTTTGGTTCCAACTTGCAGTAAAACTTTGTTCAAGACACAGCCTCAAAGAAAACAGAAGAGAGTTTCACAAACTTTGAATGAGGAAGAGGCAATAAGGGGACTTTCCATTTCACTAAAATACCAATCCAAATTGTGACATTGTATTTCCCCTCATGAAAAAGTGATCATCAATGGCTTATGTACAAATTTTACAGTACAAAGTGTTTCTTCATGAAATAGTTCTTGTAAGCCTACTGTGAACATGTCTTTCACTTAGATGATAATGTCATTTGTGTTCCCATAAAATTTCAATAGTAGTAGGTGAGAGAAGACTTCCTTAAAACTAGACTAAACCCTAAATAAAGAATTCTTATCAGCTTAAAGAGATTTTGGGCTGAGACGATGGGGTTTTCTAAATATACGATCATGTCATCTGCAGACAGAGACAATTTGACTTCCTCTCTTATCCTCTCTTATTAAAATACCCTTTATTTCTTTCTCTTGCGTGATTGCCTTGGCCAGAACTTCCAATACTATTTTGAACAGGAGTGGTGACATGGCTCATTCTTGTCTTGTACCGGTTTTCAAAGGGAAAGCTTCCAGTTTTTGCCCATTCAGTATGATTTTGGCTGCGGGTTTGTCATAAATAGCTCTTATTATTTTGAGACACATTCCATCAACACCTAGTTTATTGAGAGTTTTTAGCATGAAGGGGTGTTGAAGTTTATCGAAGGCCTTTTCTGAATCTATTGAGATAATCATGTGGTTTTTGTCATTGGTTCTGTTTATGTCATGGATTATGCTTATTGATTTGCGTATGTTGAACCAGGTTTGCATCCCAGGGATGAAGCCGACTTGATCGTGGTGGATAAGCTTTTTGATGTGCTGCTGGATTTGGTTTGCCAGTATTTTATTGAGGATTTTTGCATCGATGTTCATCAGGGATATTGGCCTGAAATTTTCTTTTTTTGTGTGTGTGTGTCTCTGCCAGGTTTTGGTATCAGTTTGATGTTGGCCTCATAAAATGAGTTAGGGAGGAGTCCCTCTTTTTCTATTGTTTAGAATAGTTTCAGAAGGAATGGTACCAGCTCCTCTTTGTATCTCTGGTAGAATTTGGTTGTGAATCCGTGTAGTCCTAGGATTTTTTTGGTTGGTAGGCTATTAATTACTGCCTCAATTTCAGAACTTGTTATTGTTCTATTCAGGGATTTGGCTTCTTCCTGGTTTAGTCCTGGGTGGGTATGTGTCCAGAAATTTATCCATTTCTTCTAGCTTTTCTAGTTTATTTGCATAGAGGTGTTTACAGTATTCTCTGATGGTAGTTTGTATTTCTGTGGGATCAGAGGTGAGATTCCCTTTATCATTTTTTATTGCATCTATTTGATTACTCTCTCTTTATTAATCTGGCTAGCAGTCTATGTATTTTATTAATCTTTTCAAAAAAACAGCTCCTGGATTCCTTGATTTTTTGAAGGGTTTTTCTTGTCTCTATCTCCTTCAGTTCTGCTATGATCTTAGTTATTTCTTGTCTTCTGCTAGCTTTTGAATTTGTTTGCTCTTGCTTCTCTAGTTCTTTAAATTGTAATGTTAGGGTATCGATTTTACATCTTTCCTGCTTTCTCCTGTGGGCATTTAGTGCTATAAATTTCCCTTTGAACACTGCTTTAGCTGTGTCCCAGAGATTCTCGTACATTGTGTTTTTGTTCCCATTGGTTTCAAAGAACTTATTTATTTCCGCCTTAGTTTCATTATTTACCCAGTAGTCATTGGTCTTACCATATCCCTCAAGTATATGGGTTCCACACTACTTGAAACAATGGCTGTGACCTGGTCACTTAAAGCTCCTTAGGCCAGAAGTCAAGTTGTCTCTATCTTCAGACAACATGATTTTATATTTAGAAAACCCCACTATCTCAATCCAAAAACTTCTTGAAATGATAAGCAACTTCAGCAGTCTCAGGGTACAAAATCAATGTGCAAAATCACAAGCATTTCTATACACCAATACTAGACAATCAGAGAGCCAAACCACGAGTAAACTCCCGTTCACAATTGCTACAAAGAATAAAATTCTTAGGAATACAACCTACATGGGATATGAAGGACCTCTTCAAGGAGAACTACAAACCACTGCTCAAGGAAATAAGAGAGGACACAAATGGAAAAACATTCCATGCTCATACATAGGAAGAATCAATATTGTGAAAATGGCTATACTGCTCAAAGTAATTTATAAATTCACTGCTATCCCCATCAACCTACCGTTGATTTTCTTCACAAAATTAGAAAAACTACTTTAAATTTTTTCATATGGAACCAAAGAAGAGTCCATATAGCCAAGACAATTCAAAGCAAAAAGAACAAAGCTGTAAGCATAACACTACCTGGCTTCAAATGATACTACAAGGCTACAGTAATCAAAACAGCATGGTACTGGTATCAAAACAGATACATAGACCAATAGAACAGAACAGAGACCTCAGAAATGACGCCCCACATCTACAACAATCTGATCTTTGACAAACCTGACAAAAACAAGCAATGGGGAAAGGATTCCCTATTTAATCAATGGTATTGGGAAAACTGGCTAGCCACATGCAGAAAACTGAAATCGGACCCCTTCATTACACCTTATACAAAAATTAACTCAAGAAGGATGAGATTTAAACATAAGATATAAAAACCATAAAAACCTCAGATGATGACCTAGGAAATACCATTCAGGACATAGGCATGGGCAAAGACTTCATGACTAAAATACCAAAAGCAATGGCAACAAAGCCAACATTGACAAATGGGATCTGATTAAACTAAAGAGCTTCTGCACAGCAAAAGAAACTATCATCAGAGGGAATGGGCAACCTACAGAATGGGAGAAAGTTTTTTGCAATCTATCCATATGATAAAGGGCTAATATTCAGAATCTACAAGGAACTTACACAAATTTACAAGAAAAAAAAAAAATTGAAAAGTGGGCAAAGGATATGAAGAGACACTTCTTAAAGGAAGACATTTACGCAACCAACAAACATATGAAAAGAAGCTTATCATCACTGGTCATTAGAGAAATGCAAATTAAAACCACAATGAGATACCATCTCATGCCAGTTAGAAAGGCGATCATTAAAACGTCAAGAAACAACAGATGCTGGAGAAGATGTGGAGAAACAGGAACGCTTTTACACTGTTGGTGGGAGTGTAAATTAGTTCAACCATTGTGAAAGACAGTGTGGCGATTCCTCAAGGATCTAGACCCAGAAATACCATTTGGCCCAGCAATCCCATGACTGGGTATATACCCAAAGGATTATAAATCATTCTACTATAAAGACACATACACACGTATGTTTACTGCAGCACTGTTCACAATAGCAAAGACTTGGAACCAACTCAAATATCCATCAATGACAGACTGGATAAAGAAAATGTGGCACATATATACCATGGAATACTATGCAACCATAGAAAAGGATGAGTTCATGTCCTTTGCAGGGACATGGATGAAACTGGAAACCATTGTTCTCAGCAAATCAACACAGGAACAGAAAACCAACACCACATGTTCTCATTGATAAGTGGGAGTTGAACAATGAGAACACATGGATACAGGGAGGGGAACATCACATACCAGGGCCTGTCAGGGAGTGGGGGTAAGGGGAGGGATAGCATTAGGAGAAATATCTAATGTAGGTGACAGGTTGATGGGTGCAGCAAACAACCATGGCACGTGTATACCTATGTAACAAAACTGCACGTTCTGGACATGTATCCCAGAACTTATGTATATGTATATAAAAAAAGAATTCTACGTGCTAAAACAGAGTTATGGTTTATAGTATCTCACTTTTGTTTTTTATTTTTTTAGACGGAGTCTCGCTCTCTCGCCCAGGCTGGAGTGCAGTGGCCGGATCTCAGCTCACTGCAAGTATAGTATCTCACTTTATATGAGTGCCTAATTGCTGTAGAGAACGATTCAAAAGACCAAAGGTTGGGCTTTAAAGAACCCAGTCTTATCAGTAAAGTATCAGATTCATAAACTAGTATTTTCATTTATTGTATCAAGCTGTGCATAGTGAACTGCTGTTTGCAATACTATTATTTAGCATGCTCATGGCTAAGAATAATATTATCTATCTACTGCCTGGTTTTGAATTTTTTTTCCATGTGGAAAAAATATACTTTTGCCTTTGAAACAGAGTAACTCAATAACAGGCAATAGAGCAGGCAAAATAAATTAACAATGGGAATTTCTATCATGGTTAACGGTCTCATGTTTTTAAGAGAGAGAAAGTGCACTGAATCGATGAAGCTCTTTGAATGTGTCAATATCATAAAGTATAGCACCAATTAGTTATTTACTCCTGCATATAGTATGTGAAGTCCCTAAACAGCTTCCAAAAACTGTAGAGCTAGTTCAAAAATGTTTTTAAAGCAAAAACCTTTGACTTCAAAATAGGTGAAATGGGAACAACTTTTATTGAATATGCCATTTAAATACCAAGTATGATTAGGTTTAGAGGTAAAAAACAAACAAACAAAAACTATCTTAACAAGAGCAGTTAATTAAAATTAGGACTTAGATGAAGTGTACATTATTAGTCCTGAGGGAAGCAAGATCCTCTGCCATATCTCAAAACTGTTTAAATACAATTGACATAGAACACAGTATTATAAATTATTTCTATTTGTTACATTATAGTCATTGCAGTAAAGTAATTTCAGACTTGCTGAATTGCTTTTACATAAAACCAACATTATCTTTATGTTATAAATTATATACATATTTCAAATATTGTTATTTCCTTGAGTCATGTCAGTCAAATTTCTGAGAGCTAAGGAATCTGAGGATGAAATACACATTAACCTAAGGCAACAGGTAGAACAGATGACCTTAGCTGATGCTATTTATTCATTTGTTTCATCAGCTAATTAAATTACAGCAAAACAAATTGTCATTGATCATTGAAGAATTGGCACATTTTAATTTAGTGAACACAATAGAATGTCTTTAAAGGAGATTTATTCACGGCCATTGAAAGAAGATTTGCACCTTAAATCACATGTTGCCTCATCACTTGCTTATTTGCCTTTAATTTATAAGAACTTCTTGTCTCAGGCCATCAGATTTATGTAGTCTTTATCTGCTTTTTAGCTACCACTGAAGATTTAGCTTTGAAGCTTTCCTTTTAACAATTTTTTGTGATAGAACACTCTGAAATGCTTGCTTGGAGTTCTAGCGCATCAATACAAATTATTGATTAACTGATTTATAAAGGAGGGGGAAAAATTGTCAGTTTACAAACTGCTGAATTAAGGTAAGCTTGCATTTTACATGTTATGAACTAGAATTTAGACTACAATAAATATATATTTAACACTGTTTTCTAGAGAAAATTACAGAAATACAGACTAATACTGTTATATATAATAAATATAGGCAAAACATACTGTTTAAGAATAATTTATAGTCATTTAAACTTTTTAACAATTATTATTGTGAAATTCTCAGACTGCTCAGATGCTATTTTTCTCTCCTTTCATTCCTTCCTACTCAGCTTTTATTTCTTTTTATAAACTATGCATTGTTCTAGGATTATTCCAGCAGCTGCCTATAAACAAATATAATAGGCCGGGAGCGATGGCTCAAGCCTGTAATCCCAGCACTTTGGGAGGCCGAGACAGGCGGATCACAAGGTCAGGAGATCAAGACCATCCTGGCTAACACGGTGAAACCCCGTCTCTACTAAAAATACAAAAAAATTAGCCGGGCATGGTAGCGGGCACCTGTAGCTCCAGCTACTCGGGAGACTGAGGCAGGAGAATGGCGTGAACCCGGGAGGCGGAGCTTGTAGTGAGTTGAGATCGCGCCACTGCACTCCAGCCTGGGTGACAGAGCAAGACTCCGTCTCAAAAACAAACAAACAAACAAACAAACAAATATAATAAGTTATCACCTGTGCTTATTATATTTAGAAATTAGTATAATATATAAAAATGTATAAGGTTAAATTTTTCTACATTATTGGCATAAAACGAATCTAGCACTCAAATCATAAAGAGATAAATTACTATATATGACTTAATATATTGTAGAAACATTTTGAAACCTGAAAACAGTGACTTTTACCCAACCAAATACATTTTAAAACACTGCAAAGAAGAAAAAAAACTGAAGTGTTTGGTATAGAGCCAAAGATAATCATTGACTGAAAAGATAGACTGCTTGAAAGCATTGGTTTAACTAAGTGCTCTAATTAATAAAACTTACCATTCCTTTTTGCAAGAAAAAATTAATTTGTATTAAAAAAAGTCAAATGAAAATGATATTTGTTATTTGTGGAGGGTTTTCTAAAGTTAAAAGGACTTAGTGGTATTGGTCAATAAGGTCAATTTATAAACCTTAATTTATAAAATTAAAAATTTTTAAGTACTTTAAAATGCTTTGGTTCAGGCACATGGGATAGGAACAAATATTTCCTATTTTCAGTGCAGGGATATACAAGTCTGGTTTTTAAAGCAACAACAAAAAGTGTTTTAAGTCTGATGTCTGAAATGTATTGTTTTCTCTACTGAATGCATATTTTATACCAATAATAGGGTAGTGTAAAGCAACATTGAAGGAGAGAAACTAATGTACAGAAGAAAAACTCATTGACTTCACAAATGTCAGGAAAAAGAGCCTAAGTCAAACATGCACACACACACAAAATGAGAACTAGACAAGAATTTTAATGTTCAATTAAATTTTATTTTGAATACATAGGATTTTGCCTCATTGAGAGTTGAATATTTATCAATCTTATTAAAGAATCATGCATTATGTATGGGAAATGAGTACTATAAAGTGTATAAAAGTAAACTTGTCAATAATCAGAATTTGCTTAGAGGGGTATTACATGGGCACCGGAAATAGGAAAATTTAAGTTAATACAACATAAACTATTTCACTTTGTAAACAAACATGTTTTATTGCAGGCGATTTCTAAATCTTGTGTTATTTTCACATCAGAGAGGAGAAATTAGAAAATGCATTGAAGAATTATGTACCAAATTGTATTTGTTTTATTCAAGTCTTTAGAAATATATTGACTATTACTAAATGAAAAATATGCAAATTTATACTTCAGTTATTTCTATAACACCTCTCACATATTCTTTTCTAATTTCTATAATCAAGGCAAAGGCCCTGCACGTGTAAATAAATATCGTTCATATTAGAAACGTAACAGGAATGATGATGTTATAATTTATAAATTTGTTCATTATTCATGCAAAAAATATTGCAATAATTGTAAGAGCCCAGGCATGTGAGATAATCTTTCTTTCCAGATGACAGTGGTAACTGTGAATAGCCATACCACAAAATAGTGTTGTAGACAGGGATGAAGGACAAAAGAGTGCCTGTCTTGACCACCAGCTCCTTCCCATCTCTCAACATATATCTTTAATGATGTTTATTTTGTTAATGGGAATATCATTTATTCATGATTTCCAAACTTTAAACTCACCAAATGGTAGGGTAGTACATGTGTTCACAGATAGTTCTAAAACCATCAGAATTATATCAGCTCTGAGTTCCAATAAGAAGTATGGCAGATAGGCCGGCCGCAGTGGCTCAAGCCTGTAATACCAGCACTTTGGGAGGCTGAGATGGGCAGATCACGAGGTCAGGAGATCGAGACCATCCTGGCTAACATGGTGAAACCCCGTCTCTACTAAAAAGTAAAAAACAAACAAACAAACAAAAAAAACAAAACTAGCTGGGCGAGGTGGCAGGCACCTGTAGTCCCAGTTCCTCGGGAGGCTGAGGCAGGAGAATGGCGTAAACCCAGGAGGCGGAGCTTGCAGTGAGCTGAGATCCGGCCACTGCACTCCAGCCTGGGCGACAGAGTGAGACTCTGTCTAAAAAAAAAAAAAAAAAGAAAAGAAGAATGGCAGATAAACAAATGAGAAGAGCTCTTACATCATAATCAAATGCAAGATATCTGCACTATAATGTTATTTGATTTTTACAGGATAATCAATTTTCTCATTTAATTTGGAATGATATGTATTTTTTTCTATCTATCTTTCAAGGTTATTATGGAATCCAAGTGTCACAAAATTAATGAAATTCACCCTACAAAATAGCAGGCACTAATGTCATTATTATTTGAACTTAAAAATTCACAAGGAAAAAATATTGTTTAACTTATGAAAAGTATATTTTTAGAGTTGAAAGTCTCACAGTTTTATCTACTTTTGCTTTTCAAGAATTCAGTTCCCTTCCTATTTAAGCTGCTGATAGTATCTTTTGTTTTAATATTTCTGATTTTTTAAAAATTTTGCTTTTAATTGACAAATAGTTGTACCTATTCATGAAATGCACAGTGATATATATAATGTGTATTGGTCAATATATATAATGTGTAATGGTCAGATTTCAATACATATAATGTGTAATGGTCGGATTAGGATAATTAGCATATTCATCCTCTCAAACTCATCTTTTGTGTTAGGAATGTTGAATATCCTCTTTGTAGCTATTTGAAACTACATATTATTATCTATTGTTATCCCACAGTGGTATAAAACACTAGAATTTACTCTTCCTACCTAGCTGTAATTTTGTATCCTTTAGCAAACTTTTTTCTCTCTTCCCTTCCCTCTACCCTTTTCGGCCTCTAGTATCCTCTGCTTTACTTTTCACTTCTATGAGATCAACATTTTTAAGCTTGCTCATATGAGTGAGAACGTGTGGTGCTTAACTTTCTGTTCCTGACTTATTTAACCTTATATAGTGTCTTCCAGTTCCATAAATCTTGCCACCAATGATAGGATTTCATTCTTTTTAACAGGTGAATAGTATTCCATTGTGTATGTATACCACATTTTTTAACTCATTCATCTGTTGTTGGATACCTGGGTTGATTCCATGTCTTGGTTACTGTGACTAGTGTGGCAATAAACATGGGGGTGTAGACATCTCTTTGCTATAATGATTTCCTTTCCTTTGAATAAATGCCCATTAGTGGGATTGTTGGATCATATAGTAGCGCTATTTGTAGTTTTTTGAGGATCTCCATACCTTTTTCCGGAGTGGCTGTACTAGCTTACAATCCAATCAACAGCATATAAGAGTTTTCTCTTTTCTCTTCAGACTTGTGAGCATTTGTTATTTTTCATCTTTTTGATAATAGCCTCCTATTGATGGTGAGATAACTTATTGTGATTTTTGATTTGTATTTTCCTGATAATTAGTGATGTCGAGAATTTTTTCATTTTTTTTTCCATTTGTATGTCTTCTTTTGAGAAATGTCTGTTCAGATCATTTGTCTATTTTAAAATATATTTTTGTTGAGATGCTTTAGTTCCTTCTATATTCTGGATATTAATCCTCTAATGAGTAGATGGAAAATATTTCTTCCATTCTGTAGCTTTTACTCTTGACTATGTCCTTTGTCGTGCAGAAGATTTGTAGTGTGATATAATCTCATTTTGCATTTGTTACCTGTGTGTTTGAGACCTTATTCATAAAATATTTTCCCAGACTAATGACCTGAAGCATATCCTGTAAGTGTTCTTCTAGCAGTTTTATTATTTCAGGTCATACATTTAGAATTTTGATCCATTTGGATTTGATTTTGTGAGAGGTGGGGGTCTAGTTTCATTCTTTTGCATATGGATATCCAGTTTTCCAAGCACCATTTATTGAAGAGACTACCCTTTCCCCATGAGTGTTCTTGGCATCTTTGTCATAAATCAGTTGATTGTATAGATAGATAAATTTCTGAGTTTTCTATTCTGTTTCATTAGTCCATGTATCTGTTTTAAGGCCAGTACTATGCTGGTTTGGTTACTACAGCTTTGTAGTATATTTTGAGGTCAGGTAATGCAAAGCCTGTGGCATTTTTCTTTTTGCTCAAGATTGCTTTGGCTACTCTGGGATTTTTGCGATCCCACACATTTGAGATTTTTTTTCAATTTCTGTGAAGAATGTAATTCCTATTATGATAGAGATTGCATTGAATCTGTAGGTTGCTTTTGGTAGTATCTGATTACATTAATGGTACTTATATAAGTTAGGAAACTTTTGGATCCAAGTAAAAGAATACTTTGACAAATTGGAACGAACATTACACACACACACACATAGATATGCATGTGTGTATATCTATGTATATGTGTATATATATGTATATATATAAATATTTACATATATATACATATATATATATATAAAACTTCTCACATAAGAGGAAATACAGAGGTAGGGTAGTCTCTGGTACCCATCAGCATCACATAGAGTTCAAATTCTTCACAATTCTTCGCTCATTATCTTCAGTGTGTTTTATCCTAACAGAAGCTCTCTTTCAGGGTTGCAAACAAGTCCGCTGACCAAGACTGACCTACAAGTACCCTCCTCATTCACTTACCATCAAGGGAAGATGACTTTCATGAATGGCTCATACTGATTTTTTAAGGTGGGATAGCTACCTGTATTCTTACCGGGAAGGACCAATGATTTGTTGATCATCACGATCAGAAAACAGGTAAGATAATTTTACCCTAGTGCCTTGCCTCTGTAATTCCATCTCTTCCACTAAACAATACGCTCCCCTCCATGTAGGAAATCGTGTTTTCTTCATTTTTGTATCCACAATGACTAGTGTGTATTTGTTGTTCATAATAGGATAATGAATGACTGCATGAGTTTTAGGAGAATAATAGTGACTATAACCAAGTGAAAACAGGACTAAGAGTAACACGCTTGAGAAAAAGTGATAAAAGCAATAGTACAGCAATGGAGCAGTGGAGGCAATGGAAAACAAAGTTCGAAAGATAAATTTGAAAAAGACTATGCAAAGTTTGAAAGGTCAGTCTAGATCCACTCGTTGAAGGTTGAAAATTAAATAAATAAATAAAAGAAACAAAATGTCAGTCTCTACATTTTAAAATTTATTGTGTAAATTGTGGTAGTCCCTGAAGTTTCTGAGATAAAATTAACATGAAAAAAATTGTATCTGAACATCCTGCAATTCTCTCTACACCACATTCACACACCTCATTTGTATATAAGTTGTCAGAACAATTATGCATTTAATATGTTTTACTGAAAAGGCAACGACTCATGAACACAGCCAGAAAGAATAGGATTGACAATAGGGATGAATCAACTTTAATGCTTTAAAATCTTCAATTATGGGACACAGGCAAAAATAAGTCTGGAACACTATTTACAATGCTATATTTAGTTTTCCTTTGTAGAAATGCAATAGTTTTGTAGCTATCGAAATCATTTCTTTCAAATTTCTTAAAATTAATGAGTAGAAAATTAACCCATTAATTGTTCGTGGCTTATTAATTAATTAAGCTGGAGCTGTAGCATATAGGAATACACAGGATGCTTTGCAGGTTAGATTCTAGCTCCTCGCTACAAAATAACTATGTGATGCTCCTACACTCTCCCTGACATTCAAACATGGAAATACAGTGATAAATGTAAATGTAACTCCAAAGTATTACAAATAATCTGAATATAGTTCCTCTATAGTAACTCTGCTGAAAGAAAAAAAGAAAACAGTAGAAAGCATATATTGTCTTTAATGAAACAGAAAAAACTATCAGTGACCAGCTTTTACGAACATCAGTTTTCAAACAGGCACCTTATCTTTGGCAAACATATGTTAGCCAAGTGTTTTAACCCAGCAACATGAAGTCTTGCAGTTGGGAGAAAACTTCTACGTTTAACATGCCATATAATCGACTACATAAACATAACATTCACTTCACAAGTTCAACAAAAAAGGAAGGGAAAGTGTTTACAAATGCAAAGACATATATTTGATCCAAACAAGGAAGCACATGTTGATGGAAGGACATTCATTTTATAATTACCTATGTGTGACTAAAGAATTCCGTTTTCAATCAACTAACAGGAAAGGGAATTTATGTAAGCTTTTACATAAAGTTATAAAGTTTTAAAACTATCTTACTGAAATAGATTTAAGCAGAGTACTTTTTCCCTGCTGTCAAACGAGTACAAATAAAAGTAAACATGACAAAATTGTGTGGGTTTAACATGCCACCCACTAAGAATATACCAGTTTTCATTGTTTTCAGTCATTTTATAATTCAGTGCAAATATGACAGCTCCGTATTTATATCTGCCACTGGAAAATTTCAGGATGCATTACGAGTACTGGCGCATAAACCTATGGCACATACTTAAATTTTACATACACACCAAGAAATGGATAAAAACACAAACATATCAAACTAGAAAAAGACATATAGTTTTCCTGAAAATTGTATACGATAATAACCTGGGTCTTTAGATAATTTTGTTACTTTAATTATAGTCACAAAATAACAAGCTACACAACACATATAAAGCAAAGAGATGTTGACTTGGATATGCAGGGTTACTATCCGTCAACTACATGATCATCACTTAGAGGCCAACAGAAGAATCAGATGATATGTAAAATATTTTGATCCTAATGTAGGTTTATTTTTTGAAATTCTCCAATTTTCAAAAATATGAACAGTAATAATATAAAAGAATGGATACTGCTAATGCTTTAAAGAACTAAGTAGGAGAAAACTAATTTCACACGTATTATTAAAAATTGTCTCATAAAGTGATCAGTCATTTGCATAATGCTGAAGTATCTACAGAACTTTTATCATAGGGTTCTACCATCTATGTATAAAGACCTCGTAACAGCACATTTGATATATACCTTTCAGATCATTCAGCTCACTTAGTATTCCTGTGCCACACAAGCTTCTCTGAAGACTAGCAGTAACAATAGCCTAGAGCAAAATTATGAAGCAGTTAAAATCTGCCTTTTGAGTTTTCTAAACATTTTTTTCCCTAGTGTTACCTCTGCCTAATCAGTCAGTTCAATTCATTCTTTCAGCTTTTGGTCAGCCTAAGAAGAAAAGGACTGACCCTAAATATCTTTAAATGTTATCATTCACTGTATCTCGTCTGCATTTTAATAGCATTTAGAGTCTTTTGCTGAAATAACAGAGCTGTGTGGATAGAATTTTGGGTGATCGGAGAAAATGGTGACACAAAATGACTGCTTGATGATTCTAAATCAATGCTACCGGCAACTGCTCATTCTTTGGAGTCAGTGGAAAAGGCATGGGCTTTAAAATCCCGAAGTCTTGGGACTCAGTCTCATCTCTGACATTTTTTAGCTATGATATCTTTTCAAAGTCGCTTAACCTCCTTTAGCCTCAGCAAATCATCTACAAAATATGAACACTGGTGTTGATTTAAAGAGGAAATGAGAGAACATGTGATATATTTCATAGGATGCCTGGCAGGTATTAGGTAATAAATAATTATCAGCACTCTTCATTTCATCTCCAAATGACCGGTCCTGGTCTTTAGATCTAGTCACTTTAGAAGGACAGTTTGAAACTGTGGTCTATAGTTTTGACGCCCCCATTTATGTGGTCCTAGTGACTCAGAGACACACACTCACATGAGGATAAGTAAAAGAGAATTAACTGAGTGAATGGAAATGAAATGTCATGTCACCCACGCACCATATTTTGCTGAAAAGGGAGGAATCGAGAATCAGATCCAAAATCAGTATTATCATTGCAGCACTGAGTGACTTCAGTACTATAAACTTATTCATAAAATTAAAACTTTGTATTCACAATATTAAAACGAATTTAACACTTAGTAAAGTACTTGGTATATTTCAGAGCAACAAAATTAATGCTGGAAAATAAAAGTAAATAAAGGCTTTCTCTAGTGTATCAGGATGTGCCCAAAGTACAATTAAATATTAAAATGAGGCTCCAAGATAGTGGGCAATTCATCTTTTTATCCACATGTTCCACTTACAAAGCCATATTTTATTGCTTGGGGAAGACACAGCTTTACGAGAGGGAAATGGCCAATTTCACTCTTACTGCTAACATCACTACATCTTCTTTACAAAGTAAGCTACTCATTATAATTATATGTCATGAATAATATATTTAGCACAAGACCAAGATTATGGCTAGGACAACCATATTTCACATTGCAAAAAAACACAGTAAGCTGTATTTGACTGTTATGAATAACAGCAGCAAAGAAAGTGATCTGCTTCACCTTTTTTTCTTTGGTGGAGTTGCTTACCATTCAGGAAACAATATATAGGCTTCTAGTTGGCATCATTTTACCCTTGCTTAAAAGTTCAATGCAATTCAACAAACATGTATTGATTGCCTAATCTGCTGAAGAGTTTGGCAATGCTAATCAATGGGAAAATCAAAGGTGTATAAGGTTTTAACACATTAGAATAGTAAACGAGCAAATTATTACATAAAAATTTTATGACCAGTGAAAAAAGTGATATAACCTATATATCCCTTTTACATATATGTATTTCATATATAAAGGAAGGAATACAATGGAGGGGTTCATTTATTCATGAATTGTTTATCAACTTTGGGAGCACCCTTAGTTTTGTTTTTCCTTTCCTTAGTTATTTTATTTCAGAGGGTCAACATTTATTAATATTTTTAGGGTCACATTCTATTACTGTTCTGTAGTGGCTTGTATTTCTGATTGTCTCTTTTTGTTGCTGCTGCTCTCAGGTAAACAAGTTATTTATAATTTATTATGCCACCTGGGTTAAATCCTAAAACCTAATTTTGTCCTTGGATGAGCACAATTGAAATTGCTACGGGTTTCACGGATTTGGTGTGCTGAAGTAAACGTATCTTTCATGGGTAACCACATATAAGTATAGAATCTTCTTTAAACAACCAAATATAAATAGAAGCTTGGAAACATTTCTGACATTAAACTGGCCGCTGGTTGAAAAATCAGATGATGTATGTGAAATTGCCTTGAAAGTAATAAGCACCATGGATGTAATGTAACATTATTATCATTAAGTGGAAATGACAGATAATAAGCAAATGTTTTTATAGCTGACATTCATTTATATTTTTTCTTTGATCAAAGAAAACTCAAATATGTCTTTAAATTAAATACATTAGAAGCCTTGTAAATTAGCAAGTATTGCATGTTCAATTATCATTGTTTACATATGAACTGAATTCATATGCTGAAACCCAAATCCCGAATGTGATGGGATTTGGAGATGGGACCCTTGGGAGATAATTAGGTTATAAAAGTGTAGTCTTCATGGCAGGTTTAGTGTCCTTAGTAGAAGAGATGCCAGTAAGCTTCCAGTCTCTCTCAGTCACGTGAAAACACAGAGAAACTGGCCATCTGCAAACCAGGAAGAGGACCCTCATAAAGAACTCCACCATGCTGGTGCTCTGGTCTTGGAGTTGTAGCCTCCATAACTGTGAGCAATAAATGTTTGATGTTTAAGCCTCACAGTCTATGGCAATGTATATCAACCTAAACTGATTAAGACAGCTCTTAATGCATATACTTAATGCATTACTATTAATGTAAGTCAACTTTTAAGATGAATAAATGGTTTATTATATTTAGATGTGTTGTAGCATGTATGTGTGTGTGTGTGTGTGTGTGTGTGTGTGTGTGTGTCTGTCTGTGTGATAGCCTAGATTGGAAACTTGTTGGGTTTGGGGTAGGGGTTGCATATTAAAAAAAAATCACCAGATGATACTGATCAAGATCATCTTAACAAGTCTTAGACAAGTTCTCACTGCTAATAAAAGTCTCAACTCATATCAGACATTTTGATTCTAAAACCTCAGGCTCTTGAAGTCTATGTGGTATCAACTTAAACAAGTGAAGTTATGAAAAATGTTCACGAGAAATTCAACCAACTTCTCAGACAATTCCATTTTTAATCTATTTATTCATTCTACATGCAGTTTTTTCCCTTTTTATTATTCTTTTATTATTTTTATTATACTTTAAGTTCTGGGATACATGTGCAGAATGTGCATGTTTGTTACATAGGTGTGCATATGCCATGGTGGTTTACTGCATCCATCACAACCTGTCATCTACATTAGGTATTTCTCCTAATGCTATCCCTCCCCCAGCCCTCTACCCACCAACATGCCCTGGTATGCGATGTTCTCCTCCCTGTGTCCATATGTTCTCATTGTTCAACTCTAACTTATGAGTGAGAACATGCAGTGTTTGGTTTTCTGTTCTTGTCTACATACAGTTTTTACATGGCTAGAGTAGAGCAGATATTCTCCCCAGAAAGTCCAGCTATATTTATACTATTTTATATATATACACACACACACAGACACACAGACACACACAATGCTGGAAGAGAAACACACAATGCTGGAAGAGACAGGCAGGTCTATAGTCTCAAGTAGTATAACAAATGTGTTAATAGAAATATGAATAAATTCTTATGGAATCCTAGAGGGAGGAGCATCTAGCAGCGGCAGCTGATGAGAGCTGAGGAGAGAAAGGTCATAGGAAGTGAGGCATTGAAACTGAACCTCAGGAGATAAATAGGAGGTCATTTCTCACAGAGCAAGCAGTATTTAGACAATAGTCAAAAAGATAGTGATTATATCCTACATCATAGCTGGACTGTCAGTAATGTGGAGAGAGTGTTGAAAAAGTAGTGTGAAATGGTAGTTTAAACTTTATCCAAATTTAAATATATGAGAGAAAATGAATAATTACTATTATTTGTTACGATGACAGAATATGTCATTGTTTTTAGGACATATAAGCGTTTTGAGGACATATAAGATAAACTTCAGAAGACTCTTTAACAGTGAGAAGTTGACAAGGAGCTCCTACTTCTCCAAGTGCAAAAGATGCTATGAGGATATGAGTCGAATATGCCCACAACCAAGGTAAATTGCTTAGTCGGTGCAAATGTAGCATCTAGAAGCCTGGGTACTGGCTGAACCAATGGGATTATGTGGTTAAAGAATATTCCTAGAGAATATAAAAATAAACAGCACAGAAAATCATCTATAGAAGAGCTTCCTATTATTGGAATTGCTTGGGGTACATATTTTCTGATTTAAAAGTGTGACATTTTACATAAAAGACTCATATTTGTGCTAAAATATTGTTCCTTTCTAGCATACATTAAGAGAACAGCCTTATTGTATGTGAGGGGACCAGTGAGCAGATTCCCTTAAACTTAGGAGTAAGGGAAGCAGCCTTTTGACAGGGTATACATGAGATTCAAACATAATGGACACACAGAATTGCTTTCTGTACCTTCAGGTTAAAGTTACTACTGGATAGTATCTTTATCTCTTATGTAAATGCAGGCTAGAAAAGGATCTGTTAGCCAAAGCAAAACAGAAAGGGTGGAATCACAACGTGTCCAGTGCCATTGGTGACAGGGTGAATGTGGTAGATTAGCTGGACATGAAAAGTCCAGCACTTACTTGGATGCAGCTGCTTACTGCATTATAGAAGGTTTTAATTGAAAGAGACAGCAAGAGCTTCAAAGCTAAGCTGACTCAGTTCAAATTTAGGGCTTTTCACTTACTATGATCTCTTTGGCCAATTTACTGGATTATCTCTACAATGTTCTCAAATGGGCAAATTTATTTTGAGGATATGCCAAGCACATTACATTCATTGGACCTACTGTTTGATTTTAGAGAAGTAAAACTTGGAAATAAGCCCATTAAATGATTACTATTACATTCTGAAGGGAAAAAATATTCCTCTTGCTTTAACTCAGATTTCTGTATACACAGAATATTTTTTTCTTTTATAATTTTTACAATATTCACATATGAATATTTTATTTTTAATACCCATCTTAGTTTGTTTAGTGTTGCAATAACAGAATACCTGAGGCTGAGTAATTTATGAGGGAAAAGTTTATTTGGCTCATGGACTCTGGTGGCTGCAAAGTTCAAAACTGGGCAGCTGTGTCTAGTGAGGACCTTGTGCTGCTTCCACTCATGGTGGAAAGCAGAAGAGGAGCTGACATACAGAGAGTCCACATAATGAGAGAGGAAGTCATATTCTTTATAATGACCTACTGTCATGGGAACTAACCCATTCCTGCAAGAGGGAATCCACTCACCACCACAGGAGGGTGACCTAGTCGTGAGTAAGCTGCCTCGGATGCAAACATCTTTGTGCCCCAGAAATCTTCCACTATGCCCCACCTAACAACACTGATGTATAGGGGATTAAACTGTAACATCACTTTTTTTGGAAGCAAATCACATCCAAACCACAGCAATAGCAATAGTTATTGTTTCTAAATAACAAATAATATAACTTATTTAAAAACAATGAATGTGAATTCAAAATTTGTCAAAGTAAACATCTCAATGATAATAGAATTGTTTATATGAAGCACTTTGTATTTCTTGTAAGGGAGCATTTAAAATACATTTGAATGAATATATTTAAGATACAGATACAAGTACCTTATCTTATTAAGATGATTTTGTTTATTAATTTTTAATTAAATGGTACATGAAAAAGTATTCAAATAATACAGAAGCATAAGAGACAAACATGAGCTCCCCCTTCCCCTAGGCCTCTTCAGAGACCCCCATTTGCTGTTTGGTCCCTGTCCTTCCATACTTTCTATATATCTGCATACACATATGTATACACATTAGCAAATATTAGTGTTGGCAGAATATTTAGTTCTCATTTAATAAAAGTAAAATTTTATGGAGTTTTTTTTTCCTGTAGTCTGAAAGGCTGATTTAAAATGCTAATTAGTATGGAAAAAAGTCTCCTAAAATGTGTTAGTTATTCTCTGTAACATTTTCAGTTTAAATTAGACTTGAAACCTTACTATTAAAAATTTGAAAAGGAGTATGGTGATCTAATAGGCTTTAATAATATACTACTTAAATTCTAACAGTTCTGTGACAAAACCACTTCTCTTTGACTTATTAACAATCACCAGGGCATTTACTTAACAACCAAATAAAGAGCACTCTTTCTTCTTATGTTCTATATCTGGTTTTAAAAAAATCAGTATAGACTGCCCTTGCTCTTCAAAGGTGACTAAGACAATCAGTGTAATTTGATTTGATTCTGTGAATTTTTACGTGAGGAAAAGAAATACTTAGGCTAAAAATTTCAAGTTTATATCATCCTTTGCACAGAAATCACACTAGAGTCAGTTTTATGACTGGTCCCTATAACATATTGTGAAATTCCAAACTAGTTTGACATCTTGTTTTAGAGATGGGATCACAATACTTCTAACCAGTAAGCATCTTGTGAAGCAAGCAATGTGATTTGAAAATTACATGAAAATTATGGCCATCTGTCTAGTAACACACAGAAAACATGTCCAATCAGAGAATGATAAATGGAATTACAGGGGGTATGTTTACTCGTAAAGAACCTGATATTTAGACTTTGTAGCTGATATGGTTTGGCTGAGTCCCTAACCAAATCTCATCTTGAATTGTAATCCCTATAATCCCCACATGTCATGGGAGGGACCCAGTGGGAGGCAACTGAATCATGGAGGTGGTTTCTCCCATGCTGTTCTCATGACAGTGAATGCGTCCTCATGAGATCCGATGGTTATAAGCGCCTGGCATTTCCCCTGCTGGCACTCTTTGTCTCTTTCCTGCCGCTCTGTGAAGAGTTGCCTTCCACCATGATTGTAAGTTTCCTGAGGCCTCCCCAGCCATGCAGAACTGTGAGTCAATCAAACCCCTTTTCTTTATAAATTACCCAGTCTCAGGTATTTCCTTATAAAAATGTGAGAATGAACTAATACAGTAGGCTATTCATCTTTTCCAGACTAAATATAAAATCACAAACCAAATTCGAACCACTCAGATGCAGTGCCCCATCAAATGTTATCAGCCAAGGTCTGTTCTCTTGACATGTAGATTTAAAAATTTTATCAATAAGGTCAGGAGTCAACTATTCAGGGACATTTACTGATGACTAGAGTTATTCTTTTATTCCAGTGCTCAAAGTGGATAACTGGAGCCACCTTGCAGGCTTTGAATACTGCATGTAAATCTTCAGACATAATGAGCAAGCTCATCCTAGAAATGACAGAGGGTTCAAATACGATTTGTTTTTGTTATTTTGTGATGACAATTTGTAGAGACCTAAGGAGTTGTAATGGAGACTGTGTGGTATTTTGTGATGACAGCTTGTGGAGACCTAAGTAGTTGTGATGAAGACTATGTGGCATTTTGTGATAACAATTTGTAGAGACCTTAGAATCATTCCTTTTCGTGACTGTGGCTTACTTTCCAAAGGAGGTTTTAAGATATTGTTTTTCAAACTTCTTTATATTGCATACTCTAACTTAAAAGATACACAGCACTGCAGGACAGGTCCCCATATGGCCCTTTTCTCACTTGTAGTTCTCAGAGTAACTGTAGAATACATTGGAAATGCAACATTGAGGACATGAAGGAACAGGCTAGAACTCTGTTCCCATAGTTCCCAGAACAGGGTGTCCTGAAATGCTTTACCTCGGCAATTCCATTGCCCCTAGGTATAAAACCCAGCGCAGTATGTGCTTTAGGGGGCCCTCAATTGCAGTGCAACACAGAATATGCACAGATGAGACTTCATCTGTCCTTGGCAGTTTTCCTGTGCCTTGGGAGGGCTGGCTCACCATGCATCCTAACCTTTCCTTGTCCTTTGCTGCCTATCTGTGAGCAATAAAATTGCTTCACTGAAATTGTTGTGTAAATATTGTATCTCTCTTGACTCATGCAAGTGGACTGATATGGGTGCGTGATATTGGTAAGATATTTAGAGGCGTCCCCTGGGATGGATACCAGTCTATGATGAACCTGCTCCACAACCACTAATACTTTCATTTGCAAATTACATTAAATAATACTAATACTATAGCTATAATTATATTTATACACATATATAATAAAATTTTATATCGAGACCATGCTGGCTAACACAGCGAAAGCCCATCTCTACTAAAAAAATACAAAAAATTAGCTGGGCATTGTGGTGGGCGCCTGTGGTCCCAGCTACTTGAGAGGCTGAGGCAACAGAATGACGTGAGCCTGGGAGGCAGAGCTTGCAGTGAGCAGAGATCGCGCCACTGCACTCCAGCCTGGGTGACAGAGCGAGAGTTGGTCTCAAAAAAAAAAAAAACTTATAAAAATAAAAGTTTTAATATTTTCTTACCACTTCCCCAATTGATAATCTTCCCTATCTCCTGCAGTATATACAGGACATTCTGGTTAAAAAAAAAAATTAAGTTGGTGGGGGACAGAACTTGGCTGATAATGCTAGACATGGCATTTAATTATAAAATTCTGCCAATGTCCCTTTTGAATTGAGAAGGAATTTCCATGGTTTGCAACATAAAATGCCAGTGAAATTTTCCACAGAGTTCTAGAGAATTGCAGGTGGCTATTAACAACAGTACCACGGTCTTACGCTTTAATAAATCAAGAGATCATCAAGAGTTGGGTCCTAGCATTGAGGGAGCAGAGACTCAGAGGTGAACAATGGAAAGAAGACTGAACTAGACATTTAATGTCCTGGATTCTAATCATAGCTCTGCCACTAACAAGTTCTATAATTTCAGCAAGATTTCGTCTCCCTAAACCTTCATTCTCTTACCAAACCTAGAAGGAATCCAAGATCTCTTCCACCTACCACTTTCATCAGTAGATGGTGGTAAATAATTTCTCTTGACTATTATCACCCATATACTAAAAGAGTGAGAAACTTCAATAAATTAAACCAAACCCTAAGTGTCTTAAGGTCTTATGAAGAAGAGGACTACTGGGATTGTTTTCTGTTTAATGTCACTTGCATATAGCTGTGCTGAAACTCCCATTGAAAGGCTTTTCTTGTGCTGCTTCCACGTAAGCTCTAAATAAAAAAGAAATCAAGCAGCAAAACTCTAAAGTTTGAAAATGTGACCTCTGTGAACATTCCTAAAAACAACAATGGCAAGAACAACAACAACAACAGCAAACCGCTCAGGCTCTTGCTTATAAATAATCTCTAATAAAATTATCATAATTCTATTAACATGACCTAGTATTCAAGAGCTAGCATATCTGTCTTCTGAAATATGTTCTTTTTATCCCACAAATGAAGGTCATATAAGATAAACTGAATTTTGTCCGACTTTCAGCACTTCTATATTCTCATTGATTCTACGTAATACAAGCTGAAAAACTGAGAAAAACAACATAGAGTCAGATTCTCTCTGCAACAAAATACTTCACTGGTTAGTCCATCTCACTCATCCACACTGTAGCCATCTTACACTGCTGTTTGTTCTTTATTTCCATCCTTTCTGATTAGTATAATGTGATACAGCTGCTAAATTTTATTTTTTTTTCACATCACATTTGTACAGCAATGACCTTCAGATATTAAATGTTAAGTTGCCTGTTGGGAATAATAAGGCTTAATTTAAAAATAAAGGAGTACAGTAATCCATGCTGTGAAGTCTAAAATATTATGACACAATAGAGAGGATGGGTTTGATTTCTAAGAAAAATAAGTATCACAAAGAAAAATGTTACCCTCTGCTAAATAAATAATTTATTTCTCTGTTCATTAGGTGGCTTTGATCGCAAGATGTCCTCAGTCTCTGTTTCTCTTTAAATGCTCAGATTAAAGCCTCCCATTGCTATTCTTTTGTTCAATCATTTATTTTCTTTGGGGCTCAAGAATTCCTGATGATTTTGTTTTCTCTATGATAGTGGATTCTTTTTTACTTCCATGCTGGAAGCCAGAAAATTAATCCTTTGGAATCTCAACGAATCACCTAATTAGTAGCTTACTAAAAATGAAATAAGTTAATTATGTATAATTTCTTCATAAAGATCAAATGGCAGGCAAATCACTTTCCTGAGGCTATTCTCTTTATTTGCAGCAAAAATGAGAAAAACAGAAATCAAATAAAGTTTTTCTAGTGCTGATAGCACCACAGTAAAATAATAAATTTCTAGGTTATTCTATTAGAAGCATTAACTCAGCATGAGCCCTTGCTTGTATATTAGTTTTAAGACAGTATCCTACCATAGAACAAGAGTTGATGAATATACTCACAATCCAATTCACTAAAGTGCATGCTGCTTCTTATGCTAGGTAAATTTAATATAAACTGAATACCTACTAAGTACAAGGTAATATGAATTCCTGCCTCAACACTTACTGGTTCTGTAGGCCTTGGCAAGCCACTTAAATTCTCTAAGCTTCAATTTCCTTATCTGCAGAATAGGGATAATTTTAATGTGGTAGTTTGTGAGATTACGGGGAAGATAAAATGAGTGCTTGGATAACAAGTGCCGAAGAAACATTCTTTTATTAAATAAGACCCACAGTAAGGGAGGTAGACATATGTGATGAGAATATCCCTATATGAATCTCTGTTTACCAACACTAACCTGGGTGGAAAACTAGCCCTTCCCTGGTTTTCACACAAAAACATGCTTATTCATGCCATGCATTTTATTCCATTAGATTTGCTGGAGAGCTGGGGGTGACAGTAAGGGAGTCACACTGCAGAGAGGGTTATCTACTCTCAATCTCACTGGCTCCTTCCTTCTCAGCTTCCCTGCTCTGTTATTCATTTCCTCTAGTATTACCTTCTTGATCTCCAAGTTGTGCAGATCAGTTCACTTCTAGTCTTGTCTCCAAAAGAACATAACCAAACCCACCGAGATTTTTCAGAAGGCCAGATATGTAACAAGTTCTATCTTCTATGGAATGCCTTTGTGGTTATAAGTGCTTGTTACTCCATTATTTTTATTATTAGAGATGATAATAAGAGCCACAATGCTTCCCTAAGAAATAAATGGCAAGGGAAGAACTACAGTCAACTGTTATTGGTTATTTTTCCAATAATTTCACCCACTAAGTAAAGAAAGAGACAAGCAATTCCTGTGAAGAAAAGACAAAGTCAAGGGATGATTGGGGTTTTATTTGGTGTTTGCATATTTGTGAAGTTAAGGCAATCAGAGCCCATTAAAAGTTGAAGAGGAAGGAGGAGGCGGATAGAATAACTGCAAAAGATGGATTGATGTACCAAAGGGGAGGAGAGAAGGGTTGGATTAAGACATTAGCTTTGAGAGGAGCAGAGTTAGACACATCTTCCTTTGGAATGGCAGTTAAGATAGGAGTAGGAATGAAAATGCAGAGATTCTAGTAGGAAACTGAGTTCAAGGAATTCAAGCACATGAGCCCTTGAAAGATTTTCATGGCTTTGGCGCACAGAAAACAATTGCATCCCATCATAGATCCAAGTTTGCTTTGATGTGAAGGGCCCTGTTTTACCTCTGCCATCTTAGCCACACATCCCTGGACCGATGACTTGGGTCCTAAATATTGTTATCTGTGCCTAACAGTTATGCCTATACTCTAGTCCATGGCGGCCTGTACTTTTACTATTTTCTGTTTGCTAAAAATCACCAGCATTTTCCATTACTTATGGGATTATTTATGTGATTAATAAGCACATACTTGTACAGAGGTCTCTAAGTAGGTAATAAAGACGAAGTAGGATAAATCTATTAACCAATTATTTTGAAAAATATATAGGATCATTAAAAATAAGAAAAATTCCCAATGTAGTGATTTCTAGGTCAATTATATTTACTTAGTCATCTCTCCAAAGTGAATTAGTACAATATTTCAAAAATTTAAGTAAAATTTACTACTACCTTCAATAGTGGTTTGGTTCTTTTATTATAGAAAGTTGTTTAAAAGGATTCATTTACTGTATACAGCTCTCAAGCAAATTCAGATACTGTAGCTGTTAGCATTCAATGACAATATACTAAATTTTTATTTTTTTAATCTATTTTATGATTTGAATGTTTACTTGTTATGCCTAAAGTGCCTTTCATTTAGCCTTACCATGGATCAGTGGAAATAAATATAAAAATGCGAATGTATTAGATAAGAATCAGAACCCTGTGCGTTCTCACCATCAGGTTTTGTCTTTTATCAGTATTCTAACTCATCACTATGCCTTCTGTTTTCTCTGCAACAGGAACTTTATGTGGCAGTCAGTCAACAATTTCCATCTGTGTTGGCTTGGGCTGCTGCCTCGTTCTTCTCTTTGCACTTCCTAGAACAGTTTCCCAATGTGTGTTCTGGGGAGCACTACGACCTCAAGATAGTGCAAAAAGGGTCAAATAAATTTGAGAAACTGTGTCCCTTGCACATTCGCATTTAATGTGTCCCTTGTACATTAAAGGCTGTGCAGGGGGCCCTGCTTCATGTAACCTGCGTGTTTTGAAGCCAGTGTGTTTCAAATCTACATGTCAATCAAAATCTGTTTGTGAAAAATCCACCTATGTAAATAAATAGAAACCAACTCACATTGATGATGATGATGATGATGATTATTATTATTATTATTATTTTGAGGTGGAGTCTCACTCAGTCATACAGGATGGAGTGCAGGGGCATGATTTCGGCTCACTACAACTTCTGCCTCCTGGGTTCAAGCAATTCTTCTGCCTCAGCCTCCTGAGTAGCTAGGATTACAGGCGCCCGCAACCACACCCCGCTAATTTTTGTATTTTTAGTAGAGATGGGGTTTCACTATGTTGGTCAGGCTAGTCTTGAACTTCAGAGGTTGTGATTATCCTGTCTTGGCCTCCCAAACTGCTGGGATTAAATGCATGAGCCACCATGTCCAGCCTGATAATTATTGTATTAGAATTCTTTTCTTTTTTTCAGCTATTTTTCTCGGTTCTCCCCAGGAGGCCCTGCTAAACAGTTTGGATTGCCAGTACTGAACTTCAACAGGTGTCAATCAGGCATTTTCTAAGTGGTAAGTAAAAATATCTGCATTTTTAGAAAAGATGAAGAAAGCAGAAAAGAGCCTTCCTTTCTGAAAATGTGTCCAACTTATTGCTATAATGGATACCTTCATCATTAAAAACAAACAAATAAACAAAAACACTTACAGAATGTTTTCCATTTTGCCCTCTTTTTGATATGTTCAAATGAATTATTTTTCTCGAAGTTTGGTACCCAGGATAGAGCACAACATAATACATATAGTTGAAACAGTACAGAAGAAAATACGGCCATTATTTCCCGTGTTCTTGACCCTTCTTCATTAACGTGAGGTAAGATCATCTGAACGTTGTATTGGCGCAGCCTTATTACTCTGCCAGCTCTTATTTACCTTGAAGCAAATAACAATATTCTCTCATTTCTTATTAGTATTTCCACATTAACTATTTCCAAAGCCATGTCATGTTATGCCTTAATAAGGAAAGGACAGCTGAGACAGCTTTTTTAAAACATGTCAATCTCATGTTTTGAAACATGTTGTGAACAGCAAAACCATCTGACCATGGGGGAACTTTCTGAGATACTGAGGCAGCTGGTGAGATCACTGCTGAGTGAGGATGCTGGTGGAAACGTCTTGAGAACTGATTCCTGGTTAGTCCCATGGGAAATGAGATGAATGAGGGACAAGAAGTGAAGTAGGTCTGGCCAATGGTCAAAAGGAGAACATTTCTAGTCATTTCGAAGGGTCTTTATATCCTCTTCTGCCAAATTCTGCAACTGCTTGACCCTCTCTCTCTCCTCTGGTGGCTTCTATAGACTCAGTGCCCTGTGCTTCTCTGCCGATCCCTCTACCTGATTTCTCTGAGTCTCATTTGTGGCTCTGTCTCCTCTGTCCACTCCTTAATGCTGCTGTTCCTCACTGCTTGGTTGGCACTGCTGGTTCCTCATTCTGCCCACTCTCATTCACATGTACAGTTTTGACTACTGTTGCCATTGCTAATGCTATACGGGGGCTCCCAAATTATCTCTTCTGAAGTTTAGACCGATTTACCCAATTATATATAAAGTGTTTACATAAGGAATGTTGAAAAGAAATCTCATTTTTGACATTCATAATAGAATGTTATTTTTACTTCCAAATGCATACATCCTTCTTTTTGCCATTTCAATTGATGTAACAGTTCTACTAGTCGTCCAAGCCAGCGATCCTGGTCATTATCCTTGGCTTTACCCTGAATTCCCCAGACCCTTCTCTTTAGCTTTTACCAAAGAACACTGCACCTCAAAGTCCTCTGAACCTGTTCTATGTCATCTCTTTCCGTGATCATTGCCACCACCTAATTTCAGGTGCATAATTTCCTGCTTGGACCACTCTGATTCTGGTTAAAAGTTAAGGCAAATATACCTAGGCACTGATTATGCTTCAGTCACTTACTAGTCCCTAGTTGTATGAGCAGTTTACTCAACTCCCAGGGCCAAACATTACTCATGTATAAGGAAACTGAGTCCCACTAGTTAGTGGTAGAAATAAAACTTGAACACAGATAGTTTCATTTCTCTTCAATTCCTTTTTAACCTTTCCATAGTGTTCTTAGATATTCCTTCCAAGTTTGTGTCATCTGCAAACCTGATAAGCTTAGTTTGATGTTATAATCAGAGTAGGGAAAATAACTATCCCTCTAATCACAGCACTTCTGACACCAAACGTTCAGGTTTTTACCTGATGAGGAGTTCATGGTGAAGCCAAGGATGATGAATAGGATCACTAACTTGTACAACTAGTAAAACTGTTCGTACCAATTAGGATGGCAAAAAGAAGGATACATTTGGGAGTAGAGCAACTCTACAACTTTCTACACACCAACTGATTATCCAACATTTCAATACAATTTGGATACTAACTACCCAGAGTTAGTGAAAACCCTGCAGCTTAAGGACTCAGTTCCAAAATCGTAATTCAGATGCCAATCATAAGTCCAACCCATCCATGCTTCAGACCAATCAGCTTTAAATTATAGGTTCTCAAAACCCTCTCCTAGAGTTCAATAATTTGCTAGAGTATCTCGGGGAACTGAAGACGGCACTTTATTTGTATCTAGTGGTTTATTACAATGACACATTCAGGAACAGATAAAAGGAGGAAATGCATAGGAAAAGGCATGATGGGAGACACCGGGGGAGTAGCTGCACACGGTTTCTATGTCTTCTCTGGCAGTGCCACTAACCTAGTGCCTCTGTGTGTTCATCAGAAGCTTATCAACTCTTGTCATTCAAGAATTTTCACAGAGCCTAATCTCCAGTCCTGCTCCCCTTCTAGGAGGTTGGTAGGTGGAGTAAAATATTCCAACCCTCTCATCATTTGGTCTTTCTGGTGACCAGCCTCATTTTGAGGCTTTCTAGGGGTTTCGCCCCAAGTTGGATGTGATCAAGAGAAACTCCTTGTGACCAACAAAAGACATTCCTATCACTCAGGAAGCTCCAAGGGTCTTAGGGGCTCTGTGCCAGGAGTCAGAGCCAAAGGCCAAATATATTTATTATGCCACAAGAATCATTGATTAAAAACATTACATAAGAAGGGAATCATAGTAATGACTTAGGGTTGCCTCTTGAAGACTTTGTTCAGTTGACCATTTCTATGTCATAAGTGCACCTTGACAAAGGATCTAACAAAAGAGTAGAGGAAGATGTAAAGCATAAATTAAGAACTATAAATAGTGATCTGAGCTAGTGTCTAAAGAAAAAAAATATTTGAGATACTAAGTAAGAAGAATATCAAGACTAGGGTCCAGAGTTCGGAGAAGATATGCCAGAAGGCCTCATGAGTGGGAAGGAGAGCCATGCCCTCTGCCCTCCTCCATACTTTCCTCCCTAAGCAGAGATGCCTACAAGCTTATACCTGCACCATGAGGCCGGGATTCTGGCAATCGTATCTTATGTTACAAATACACCAACTAGCTGCTTATCACATTCAGTAAGTCTTCGTAAAATAAAGCAGCCTCAGAGACAACTTCTACCATTATTCCATAAAAAAACTGGATCTTTTACAAGTCTTATAAATTATAAGAATGTATATATAAATTATAAGGATGTATAAATTATAATACTGTATATATAAATTATAAGAATGTATAAATTATAAGAATGTTATACATTTTTATAATGTATAAGAATTATAAAAGATGGTTCACCCACTTTCACCTCAATGAACTCAGATTCACTCTATTATCCATGGTGGTAGTAGAGGATGTGGTATACACACCTGTGTGCGTATGTGTGTGTGTGTGTGTGTGTGTTTGGGGGGAGGTGCTCAATCCTTTAATTGCCAGACAACAGTCACCAGAAATCCTATCATGTTTTCTCATCCAATTTCTCTTATTTTTTATTCCAGTTTCAAGGTAGAGACAGGTGCCTTCTCTTTGCAAAAGCAGCACATTCCTTCACCTTTCCTCTTGGTCTGTGTCTATTTAATTTGAGGTTACAAATGCATACTGAAGGAAAAGTAAGTGAACTTAAGCAGAGTTTTAAGGTTCAACAGATTTTGCCATAACAGATTTTACCAAAGACCTTGCTGAAAAATCATGCTAAAGTTACAGTGTCTACCCAGTTCTCAATCATTTCTGCACCAAGAGAGCTGAGGAATATGGAACCTGCCTGCAGGCTGGTTTATTATAGTAGTAATTTCAAACAGCATATGCATGTGTAAGGGTGAGGGCTTCCTCTCCAATGATTTTTACTTATCAGTGAAAGTCTCTTGATCTTGCCAACTACCAATTCTATTATAAGAAATTAGTTCTGGAATTATTCTTAGTGCAACTCGTTTGTTTCATTAATGACTTTGCTGATAAATTACCAGTTTAAGAATCAATTTTATAATTTTTCCAGAGATGAAAGTCAGGTTTATTCTTGCCTGTAGTTTCTAGCCTCGGCCTTTTTCCCCTTTATAAAGAGTCAATTCCTTCGTCCCAGTCCTTGCACACTTGTGGCTGAGGAACCGTCCATTGTGACTACAGACGTGGAGAAGCTGTGTACTCTTATTGACCCTGGACGACCTGGACACTCAAACAAAGATGCTGGTCACGACCTCCAGCTTTATTAGTTGTTGAATTCACAGAATGCATGATTTTGTTTTTAACTGTTAAAATTTGTATCACCGATCTACATCCTTTGCTGAGAGCTCCTTTCACAGGCAATTAGAGGCTCTCTCCCTCTTTCTCTATTTTGGATTCCAGTTTCTTTCCAGTTTCTTTTTTTCTGATTCTTGTCAAGTTCTTCCATTTCCAGTTGGAAATTCGTTTTCTTTGTGGGAAGACACGTAAGAAAAATAAGACTGAAGTAGCCCACCTTGCTACTTTCCTGTCATTTGTGGCCAACCTGACATTTCCTGGATATCCTCGTTATTTTTGTCCCAACATACCTCTATTTTTATTTTATTTTTTCCAAAAATTTGTTTCTAGATTTTGTTTTTAGAAGTGCCAGCTTATTCTGGCCTACTAGAGTATCTTTTTTTTTTTTTTTTAAACAGTTAATTCTCTCTAGATTCTCTGGTTTCTAATCAACTAATTCCTGCTAAGGTATTAATGGCTGATAACGGCTTAATGGATCAACTCTTCGGGATGACATTTGCATTTTCACTACTGCTTTTAAATCCTTACCCCAAAAGACCACATTATATGAGAATTTCAAGTATTCTTGTGGAGACAATAAGGAAAAACTTGTAGAAGGAAGAGAGCTTTTCCTAAGTCCCACTAATCACAGAACAGATATTTTAAAGTACTTAACCACATGTAAGTCTCTTGTTCTTATAAATAACATGAGGAAAGTCAATATGAGAAAACATAATGCACATTCGTCTTTGCTGACTTCAGACAGCTACAAAAGGAAGGCAGAACAGCTTTCTCACGTTTTAGAGGTTTCTAACGTGTCGCTAATCTGACATTTTGCTTTTTTATTCCCATCTATTTGATTTGATTAAATTTATCGTAAGATGTTTGTGGAATATCAAAAGCAGTGATTGCAATTTAACCTTTCCTTAATTACTTTTCAGTCATTAACAAAATGCCAACGAAATGCAGGCACTCTAGTGAACAATATATTATGCTGGCTAAAAGAGATTAGCGTCTAGAATCAGACACACCTAGATTCCAATCTCAACTTGTGCTCTTTTAAGAGCTGAGGATTCATAGGTAAATCACATCACTGGAGGCTGTTCAATGAACACCATAACACAGAGCCAGCGGCCAGGGCTCTCATGAGGATTAGTGAGATAAGTTCAGTAAAATGTTCTGAATAGTTCCTAGAACTAGTAAAAAGCCAATGAATATTTCTGTTGTGGGCATGTATGATTTTTAAGTAGAAAAACCTAACAAGCCCTTTCATATCAGCTTTGGGGTTTTACGATTCTTAGAAATTTCCTCAGCTTGCCTGACCAACTCAAGAAAAATTATAAATACTTTCTATTGGATTCTAAGAAGCACTCATGTGTTCATTCATTTACTTTTGTCATACATTCTTGTATTATGCATGTGCATAATACACAACATATATAGATAGTATCACAACATATATAGATACTAAAGAAATATGTGACGTGAAATAAACCACAAAAGAACAAATATTATATGTTTCCACTCATATAAGGTACCTAGAATATTCAAATTCATAAAGATAGAAAGTAGAATGCTGGTTAGTGGAGCATGTATTAAGTACTTACTATATTAGAAGTTGAAAAGCAGTAGTAAATAAGACAGACATTCTCCCTGCCCTCAAAAAACTTACAGTCTAGTGGTCTCATTTTTAAACACGAAACGGGCTAAGGATAAAAGCCAAGGGTAAGTGAGGACAGGAAACATTCACTTCAATACATTTCACCTCATTTGTGAAAGAAAATCAACCATTTCACACCCACTGGAAGAGCTGTTACCACAAAAGCAAAACAAAGCGAAACTCTGAAAATAACAAGTGTTGGCAAGGATGTGGAACAATCAGAACCTGCTATTGGGATGTAAAATCATGTCCCTGCTGTGGAAACAGTGAAGCAGTCCCTCTAAAAATTAAAATAGAATTACCACGTAATCCAGCAATTCTAATTCTGGGTATATATCTAAAAGAAGTGGAAGCAGAGGTTCAAACAAGTATTTGTATATCATTAGTACATTCACAATAGTGAAAGAGCAGAAACACCCCAAATGTTCATTGATGCATGAATGAATAAAAAGATGTGACATACACATACAATGAAATACAATTCTGCCATGAAAAGAATCAAAATTCTGACATATGCCACAACATATATAGATACTAAAGAAATATGTGACGTGAAATAAACCACAAAAGAACAAATATTATATGTTTCCACTCATATAAGGTACCTAGAATATTCAAATTCATAAAGATAGAAAGTAGAATGCTGGTTAGTGGAGGCTGGAGGAGGAAGAAATAGGGAGTTAGTTTTTAATGAGCAGTTTTCATTTGTGATGATGAAAAGTCCCGAAGACACCACTAGTGATGATGGTTATACAACAACAAGGTGAATGTACTTAATGCCACCAAACTGTACACTTAAATATAGTTAAAATGGTAACTTTTATGCTTTATATATTTATCACAATAAGAAAACATTACATTCTGTGTTTTCAACAGTTATCATAGATGGAAGTTGTGACTATCGTGTTTTTTCCCAATATTATTTAGGGAATCTTAGCTGTCATTTGACTGGCTAAAAAGAAAAGCCAAATCAATCATTATACAGCAATAATAGGAGTTATGCTTCCTTTTAAGTTCTTTGTAAATGCAGCAAACTATTTCCATGCCTTCTTTCAGTCTAGGACTTTCCTCTCACCGAGATACTTCATTCTTTCACCTCTTCAGAAAAGCAAGAACCACATAATTAAACCCAACAGTCTAGTTTCACAGAGGCAGACATGGCATTCCAAAACATTCAATGAATATATTGTACCACCATAAACAAGTTGTGTTTAGTTAGTTTTAAATACTATAATTTTGTTGTTGTTGTTGTTGTTGTTGTTGTTGTTGAGATGGAGTCTTGCCCCATCTCCCACCCCAGACTGGAGTGCAGTGGCGTGATCTTGGCTTACTGCAACCTCTGCCTCCTGGGTTCAAGTGATTCTCCTGCCTCAGCCTCCTGGGTAGCTGGGATTGCAGGCATGTGCCACCATGCCCAGCTAATTTTTATTGTATTTTAAGTAGAGAGTTTCACAATGTTGCCCCGACTAGTCTCGAACTCCTGACCTCAAGTGATTCAACCATCTCAGCCTCCAAAGTGCTGGGATTACAGGAGTGAGCCGCCGTGCCAGGCCTATACATTTATTTTCCTAAAATTATTTTGAAACATGGATGTTTTAAAAAGTCAGAGGCTGCCTTTCCACACTTGCGCCATTACCTACAGGCACGTAGTGAATTTTAACAATGCATTTTTCCTACTTGGTACATATGTTGTTTCAAACAAGAATGCTGCTGAGGTGTATCTTTGTTCAGCCAGTTAGGCCTTCACTGGCAATGAAAATTAATAGAGTACTTAAAAACAAAAACGAAAAAAAACCCAGCTCATTGTTTAACATTAAGCAAGTAGTTTAAAAGATATTTTTCTTTGAAAAACAAATGATAAACTAGAAAAAAAACATAAAAATATAATTAGCATGTGATTTTTTAAGGGATAATATAAATTTAAAATATACAAATAAATTTAAGAAAGATTTGATGAAATTCTTATGAGGAAAAACTGGCGATGTTTATTAAGGAAAGATTAAAGTGTTCTAAAGTATGTCTTTAACCTTTAAGTTGATTCTAGGGAAAGAACACATCTTTTATAAATGAAACTTTAATGCCACAGCCAGACATGAAAATATAAGGCTGCATGGATTACGTATCTGATGTGGCATGGTGCATCTTAGAGTTCTTTAATAACATGATTGCAAAAAATAAAAATGTTTCAATCATGCACACTGTTGTCTTCTAGGATACAATAATATAAACATTTCTAATAGTTTTAAAAATATGGTTAATTATCCTTATTAATTCATTGAACAGATGTTTAATGAGTACTTTGCAGGCATCAGACACTGTGTCATGTTTTAGTGCACTGGGATAAACAAAATCAAGAGTAGCTCCTGCTTGCCTGAACCTTATGATTGAGTTGCTCACCTAATACACCTTACTTCATTTCAAACCATCAGTGGCTTAGCTTCCTCATTCCAAAGATACTTTTTCTGGCCGCTTAATTTCCTGTTCTACAGACTATACAATCATGATCCTATTTCTTTTTTTTTTTCCTTATAGTTCTGCCATATGGAAACCAAGAAATATATAATCATTTGCTTTCCAAGCTAAAGAAAAAAAGCTCTTAGGTAACATTTGACATTAGTTTTAATAGATCCTAATGTTTTGGGAAATGGTCCATTTCTCTCTGAAATTAAAGGCAAGAAATTTACTGAATAACGTCTTTGTGGAGAACAGAAATATGATTGGGAATAACAGAGATATAAATGCGTGATTAAAAATATTCTATTGCTTTAAAAAACTGTTTAATTTTACTACTCTAAATAATTTGTTATTAAAAACTTCAGGCTAGGATGATGGATAATTGAAAACTGGAAAAAGAAATGCACTCTTTTAAATGAATTTTTCAAACTCAATATCCTTAGGTTAAACAGCCATATACAAATTTTCAAGATTTGCTCACAGAAGGAATAAATATTGAATGCCACTTTATTAAGTACAACTGAGTACACAAACTATAATCAAACTCACAGATAATATGAACTGTTTAATATCAAATATAGGAGTATTACAAAGACTGCTAACTAGCTTTCAATAATTACTTTCCCCCCTTGCACAGATGTAGATCTTTACCTGGATATTTGGTTATCCAATATCCCTTGCAACTCTATGTGGCCACATTAATATGTTTCAGCCAATGAAGTGATACATGTGTAAACGTTGTATGAGACTTCAGGGGAGTGGCCTTAAAGGGTGAGAATCACCCTGTATCTTTTGATTCTATTTTTCTCCTATCTGGAACTTGGATGTAATATCTGGCACTCAAATTGCCATTTGGGATTTTTGCTTTGTACTAAATATAAAGCAGAAAGATGGAAAAAGCCTTCCTTCCTGACTCCATGGAACACTATGATAGCCTTGAACAGTCTATTTCTATATTCTCATGTAAGAAAGGAAGAAATCTTCATCTTGTCAATTTCAGTCTCCATTACTCAGAGCTGAACCTAATCCAAACTCATACCAGAGTGTGTACTCTACATAAAAATAGGGTGCTATGTGTGACAAAGCCTAAAAAGCATATGGAATTGCCTGTGGTGGACACCAAGCCTTGAAGACTGTGGAAAGCTGAGATCTTTGTCATACAGTAGCTAAATATTTGGTTGTATTGTCAACTGCTGTCTTTAGAAGGCAAATTAGGTGCCAACTGAGACTTCCATGTTAAGGGAAATGCTTGGAAGGACTCAAGGGCTCTTGTGCACTGGCTCCTTCTTACTGTGTTTAGCAAAGTCTCCAGGAGAGAAATGAAGTTAGTCTAGAACTCACCAGCCTAAAGGCTGAGATGAGAGTAAAGCTACTTTGAAGCAGAAGGTGCTTTCTTCTTATGTTGACAGTCTAAAATGATGGAGAATCCCCAGTTCAGAAGCTTGAAAGAAAAAAAAGAAAAAGAAAATAACCCTGTGTCCTAAACTGCATTATGGTGTAAGTTTAAACCATGGCTGCCAAGAGGCAGCTTTAGAAGGAAGTGAGGCTATGACCCTGGAATGTCTTTCATCACCTTCAGGTAAGGGTTGTCTACCAGACTTTGGGGGACAGTACTGTTGCACTGATCAGATTAAGGATATCGTCCACTGAAGGGTTATTCTTTTTCAGGACCTCAAGGTAGTTTGACATTAGCTGAAAGGCAGAGAGAAGAAAAGGAGGGAGGAGTAAGTACTCTTGAAGGCACATTAGAGGGCTCACCTCCACTGGGAATTGGCAGAACACAGAGGTAAGTACGAAAAAGAATAGTCAACAGGCTTTCAACTATGTCAAGAACAGATGTTTAGGTGTGGTTATTTGCACATAGAACTGACTTAAACAAAATAGATGAGAAGAGTACAACATTTTTGAGAAACTTACATTGCCAAGGACACCATAAGCATGGCCTGCAAAGGTTTGTGCCCTTTCAATGACTACAGCAGTCCTTAATCATTAATTTGTATCAGCAGTAGGTCAGTTATGAAAGCATGCAGCCCACCAGACAGGAAAAATCAGAATACCCTTCTCAGATATGATCACGATATGGCTTCTCATAGGGACCTCTGCGAGAGTGAAACCCTGGATCACAAAAGGCACTGGAAAAATAGTCTTTTTGCTATTCCTGCCTAGCAAGATTTTAAAATTGTTATGGACCAGCAATGATTATGTGTCTGTCATGCTTTTATTTTCAAAAGAGGAGTGCATTTCACAGTTAACAGGTTTTTAATTTATATTCTACTATACCACAAGAAATAAAACCTTGACCTGACGAAGAGATCTGTACATCATCCGAGATAGATTTGAGACGGATGCAATAACTTATGAGATTTTGGGAAGGTCTCACTTGAAGGAACATAAAAATGTTCTATGTATGGGAAAAAGGGTTAATATAGATATTTCTGTGTACTAATGTTGGTACATACTGTCAGTTTTCCCTACAATCTGTTTTCATGATCTTTTCAGTAGTAAAATCTCTCCACACCTTTTTTTGAGGGGAGGGGGCGCTGGATTCATGAATGTCTGGGAGAATTTTATTTCCCAGCTTGCTTTGCAACTAGTTGTAGCCACAGGACTAAGCTCTGACTGACAGGATACGTGTAGAAATATCTTCAGCATCTTTCAGGAAGTGCCCTTAAAGAGAGATGCTCCATTACTCTGTTCACTTCTTTCTTCCTGCTGTATGGAATGGGGATGGAAGACATCTTGACCAAGAGTGAGAAACAATGTACTAAAGATGGTAGAAAATCTAGATAGATTAGAACTTGTTAAAATATAGGTTGCATGCTAGATGCAACCCGCCATTTGTTTTTGTAAATGTTTTACTGAAATACAAACATACCCATTTATTTTCGTATTGTCTGTGGCTGTTTCTCTCTACAAAGCAAAGTTGAGTAGTTGTGAGAAAGATCACAGGGCCCACAAAGCTTAAAATATTTACTATATGACTCTATATAAAAGAGTTTGCTGATGCTTGAAATAGAATTCATACTTCATGAAACCACAAAATGCCATACCAGCACCTTCATCAAGTTTAAATCGTTACTAAGTTGGATTTCTATAATTATATAGCTGAAGACTAGCCTAATAATTTGGATTTTCCCCTCTATCTTAAAAGTTAATGTTATTATATCTATAATATTTTCAATATAGAAAACCTACATTTAACATTACTCATTTCTGGGTGTCATGGCTTATGCCTATAATCCCAGCAATTTGGGAGACCGAGGAGGACACATTACCTGAGCTCAAGAGTTCTAAACAAGCCTGGCCAACATGGTGAAACCCCATCTCTACTAACATTACAAAAATTAACTGGGCGTGGTGGTGCACGCCTATAGTCCCAGCTACTAGGGAGGCTGAGGTGGGAGGATCACTTGAACCTGGGAGGCAGAGGTTGCAGTGAGCTGAGATCATGCCGCTGCACTCCAGCCTGGGCAACAGAGTGAGACCCTTGTCTTTTAAAGAAAACACATTACTTATATATAAGTGCAAAGGAAAAGTAAAAGAGACAATATATTTGGTTGATGTTTACCATTATATACTTTGACATATCACAAGAGATTAACGTCCCTAACAATAAAAATGTATATCTAATTAATGTTTTTAAAGAATTAAGAAGTATGGTAAAGAATTCTGACATTATTGATGCAATAAGAAGCCTTTTAATATTAAACTTATTGGACACATTGTGTTTATCCATTCACCAATGACAAAAAAGAAGAAACCTCAATAACTTTGGTTATATGAATACATTATTAGCAACTCTAACAAATGTACATTTAAACACAAGTGCTATGTTAGAGGTGGATAAAACTAATTTTATCCACTTATATTTTTAAAAATAATCCTGACAAATTTCATCTCCCTTTATCTAGTTTGTTTCCTACCACATGAAACTCTATGTAAAATTACGAAAAAAATTAAAAACACACTTTTCTAAAGGTAAACATGTTCTGTTTTGAAAATTTTATATATATATATATATTTAATTTTACTTTAAGCTCTGGTATACATGTGCAGAACGTGCAGGTTTGTTACATAGGTATACATGTGCCATGCTGGTTTGCTGCACCCATCAACCCGCCATCTAGGTTTTAAGCCCCGCATGCATTAGGCATTTGTCCTATTGCTCTCCCTCCCCTTGCCCCCCAACCTCCCGATAGGCCCCAGTGTGTGATGTTCCCCTCCCTGTGTCCATGTGTTATTACTGTTCAACTCCCACTTACGAGTGAGAACATGCCGTGTTGGTTTTCTGTTTCTGTGTTAGTTTGCTGAGAACGATGGTTTCCAGCTTCGTCCGTGTCCCCGCAAAGGACATGAACTCATTCTTTTTTATGGCTGCATAGTATAATAGTGAGAGACTTTTTTTTTTTTTTTTTTTTTTTTAAGACAGAGTGTTGCACTGTTATCCAGGCTGGAGTGCAGTGGCGCAGTCTTGGATCACTGCACTCCAAGGCTCAGGAAACCCTCCTGCCTCAGCCTCCCAAGTAGCTGAGACTTCAGGTGCGCATACCCATGCCCAGCTAACTTTTGTAATTTTTGCAAAGATGGGGTTTCACCGGGTTGCTCAGGCTGGTCGGGAACTCCTGAGCTCAAGTGATCCACATACCTCAGCTTCCCAGAGTGCTGGGATTACAGGTGTGAGCCACAACACCCAGCCAACTTTACATTTTTATATGGAAATATATTCAAGTAGTTTTCACTTATTATTTTGAGTACTATAAAAGTGCTTGTCATGTTGGTTTTATACCTACAAATGGCTACTGCAGAAAATTTTAACAAAAAAAGGAGAACATTAAAATTATTATTCATTCTTTGAATCAGAGATAGATATTGCTAAAATTCTGTTTTACTTTCTTTTACAGTGAGGGGTAGGTGGGTACAAAACTAGGTAAGTAGAAAGAGAGAAACCATAGAAAGCAGAAAGAGAAGGGAAAACCAGGAAAAGAGAAGCAAAGGAAAAAAAAGACATATATAGCCTTTTTTTTTTTTTTGATGTTTAAGGGACAGTGAGGTAGGCAGACATTAAACAAATAATCTCCCTAATTAATATATCTGTAATCTATTATATAAACTCAAAACTAAAGAACCTGACCTTAGCCAGGGGCTGAGGCAAAGGGAAGGCTTTCCTGAGTAAGTGTTGATTAAAGTGAGATTTAAGAAGTAGTCATCTTAGGTTGAAGAACATTCCAGAAAGAGGAAATGGAATGTGTAGGGTCCCTGTGACAAGGGCAGCATAACACTCTATTAGCTCAAGGAGGGCCAACATGATGCTGGTGCACAGAAGTAGAAGGCTGGGTGAGGACGAATGATTTGTGTAACACAGAAAGGAACCAGGTGATGCAAGATCCTTGTAGTTCAGGTTATAAATTTGCATTGCTAAACAAATAAATAAGTATTGCAATCACAAGAGAAACAGGAAGTCAGTGAGGGTGGAAAGGGTAGGGGAAACTGGCAAAACAAAGTCAGTGGAAGATAGATTGAAAGAGGACTAACTAGAATGGACTGAAATTGTCAGTGGATAAATCAGGGAACTGTTAAGAAGTCCTGTAGAGAGAATATGGTAGTCTGGTTTATCACAGTGGCAGTGAAACAGCTGAGAGGCAGATGGATTATAAAATCATTTATGAGTTGAATAGTTTATGGATAATAAATAAATATTTAAATAGGATTGGGTGAAGGATTGGATTTGTTGCATGGAGATAAAACTAAAGAAAGACTAAAATCATTCTTTATCCTGGATGGAGGGCAATGGCACATTCACTGATAAGGAAAATATTAGACAGGTCTAGGAGAATGTTGTTATAAATTTGTACTGTATTAAAATATTTTATCCCCATTGCAGTAAGACTATGTCATTAACCTTTTCATGTATCATTTAATATTATTCAAAATCATGACTTTGGGTGGCTACATAATACTCCATTTTACAGACTTGCCACAGTATCTTTTTTCATCTTTCTGCTGTTGCTCATTTAGGCATTTTCTAGTTATTGATGACTATGTTGTTGCAATAAACACTCTTGTATATAACTACTATATTCTATAATCACACAGTGGGATTGGTAACCATTATGTATATTGTTTCAAAAGTATATGAATCAAAATTCATATAACTTTTACTGCATGTACTTAAATCTTAATACATTGATTTTAATAAGTGATTGAGGGCTAACCTTCTTGTATCATCTCTACATAAATAAAATCTTGTTAACACTCCTTTAAATAAACATGCATTATAAACTTCCTTTTACTACTTAATCACTTAGCAATAATTTTGTTTTAATGATTTTTTTAAATGTGGATTTCTAACTTGTCCCTTGATGACACTAACCTCACATCATTACTCAATGTCTTATTTTTCTAATGTTTCCTTTGTCTCTCTTCTAATCCTCATCTACCATTTTATGGAATCTAACATTTTTATTATCAGAATGCAACGAATGTTCCTTTTTTTCCTACATTTTTATACCCAAATCATTGCCTACATTATTGTTTTTCAAAGTATGGAGAGAGAATGACAAGCATTGAGATCACCCAGGAAACAATTTAGTAATTTCTCAAAATAATAAACATAGACTTATATGACACAGCAATTCCACTCCTAGGTATATACCCAAGAGAAAGAAAAACGTATGTGCAATCAAAAAGAGGTAAACTAATGTTCACCTCAGCATCATTTATAATAGCCAAAAGGTGGAAAGACCCAAAACTCCATCCCTTGTGAATGAATAAATGTTTCATATATATACATATGTATATATAAATACATATAAATATGTAAATATATAATTTATGTATAATATAAAATAATATATAAATAATTTACAAATAATATAAATATAATATATAATATAAATATTATAATATATAAATATTTGACAATAAATAGGGATAAAGTACTGATACATGAATTGAATAAACTACAGTTGAATAAAGGTTGAAAACATTATGCTAAACAAAAGAAGCCCATCGTAAAAGATAATTTTTTATGCGATTCAATTTATATAAAATGTCCAGAATAAGGATGGGTGTGGTGGTTCCAGACTGTAATCCCAACACTTTGGGAGGCCGAGGCGGGCAGATCACAAGGTCAGGAGATCAAGACCGTCCTGGCTAACATGGTGAAACCCTGTCTTTACTAAACATACAAAAAATTAGCTGGGCGAGGTGGAGGGCGCCTGTAGTCCCAGCTACTCGGGAGGCTTAGGCAGGAGAATGGCGTGAATCTGGGAGGTGCAGCTTGTGGTGAGCCGAGATCAAGCCACTGCACTCCACCCTGGGCGACAGAGCGAGACTCCGTCTTTAAAAAAAAAAAAAAAAGTCCAGAATAAACAAATCCATAGAGATAGGAAGTAGTAGATTTGTGGTTGCCTATGATTTGGGGTTTTGTGGAAGAATTCAGAATGACTTCTAATAGTTTTGGGGTTCTATTTGGGTCATGAAAATGACCGAAAATTAGACTGTGGTGACAATTACAAGACTCTGTGAATATACGAGTATCACGAAATTATTCACTTTAAATGGTGAATTTTATAGCATATGATTTCTTGGCCAATAAAATAAGAAAAACAGAAAAATCACCCGTCTGTTTAAAATGCATATTTCTGGGCCCAACCTCAGATCTACTGAATCACAATTTTACTAAGAAGGCAACCGAAGACTTTTGTTTGTTTGTTTGTTTTGTAAAGTACCCTAGAAGGTTCTTAAGGACATTAAAGTGTGAGAGCCTGGTATAAAACATGCATTATCTTAGCAAACACACAAAATCTCTACCCATTGGTCTTCAAATCAACTTTTGCACTAGGCTAGCAAATAGTAGAACTACTTCTATTTCTTCTAAGCTTTTACATAGTGATTATTACCCGTCTGCTTCGTTCAGCCTGATAGCTTGCATTTCCACCCTAAAGCCCAACTGAATTTTTTCCTTCTTTTGATCTTTCAACATTTTTTTCTACATATAACATTGACTATGTATTTACTAGGGGCAATTCCCCCTTTACATGTATTTTCTGCCCTTCAAATATTCTTTTCTTTGAAATATTAAACCTAAAATCATGTATACATATTGAATCCCTGAGTCCATCTCTTTGTTCAATAGCCGATAGATAATAGGAAAAGTTCTGAAGGTATTAAAAGATTTTGTTTTATTGCTGATTTTTTGAGGCATGTAGCTTCTCCTGGAAGTAATACCATATAGTCAAATGCTGGTAGAGAACATCTTTATTCAAATTTTATATTTGCTCGCTGATCTAATAAGGGTCTCTGAAAACAGAGAAGGTCTCTCTTCCCAATTGTGGGGTAGTGAACTTACTGGTTATTACAGATTAAGTTCTACAAAGGAATGATGCCATAGTAACTTTGGCACTAATTGTATTTAACTACAGTGAATGAGATTGAAAGATCTACGTATCCAAGAGGCTTGGGGATTTTTTTGATTGGAAAAGTATTAAAGACAATGTAATTTTAAGGCTAACTTCTGAAGTAGACTGAATTATATGTTACTAGGAATGTCTTTGGCCTGAATTCCCAGACCCTCACTCCCACACATTATACCTAAAAAGACTTCAAATTTCCCTATTAGATATTCAACCATTTTTAGGGTCTTGAAGGCCAAAAACTCTTACAAAATTTCTTATTACTCTAAAATTCCCATGAGGAGTAGAAAATAATTTTTAATTACTTGAGAAGTAGCTGGTTGCTGGGATGGACAAAGGGAACCCAAAGAAGAAAGAGAAGTTAAAAATAAAAGGAGGGGTGAGTTCAGCAAAAGTTCTTTTTAATTACTACCTGAGTAAACCAAACAAGAAAAACTAGCTTATTTTAAAATCCGATCTTTTTAAAAACTCAACAATGGAAAACAAAAAGCCACAGAACCAGAAAGAACTTTTTAGTTAAAAGAGAGGCATGTAAATAATAATAAATTTAATAATTAAATTTACATCTAAATAATTGATTGCCTAAAGGAGAAATAAAACAGGCAAGCAGACAAAATAAGCAATGACAGACCAGCACAGTTACAGGCACAGGATCCCATTCTGCTTGTTTCTGCACATGTAAGAATATTATTTGAATTTTCAGCAATTAAAAAAAGTAAGCATGCTAAATTCATCTCCTCTACCTGCTTGTTCAGTCATAGAGTATTTGATATGCAAATAAAAATACCAGCTTTATTGGAAAAACAAAAACCCATAAACTTCTTTCTGGTTTGACAAGAAGTGCCTTAAAATAACTTTCTGTAACCACCTTTATGTATTGCTTTTTTGTGTCATTACCAAATGACTTGTGGCCACTAAGGAAGGGCCCTGGTCACACTTCCCTTCCTGCCTGAGGTCAGAGTTGGTCGCTCTAAATAGGGTCCACAGGTGCTTACCAGCTGAGGCCACGCTGCCTGGACTGCCCTCAGTCTGAACACAGCAGGAGTACGAGAGCCAGGCCATTTCTTTCTGACACAGGATTCTAACAGACAGTTTTTGCTAGAGACTGGCCAATACTGCCTCAGCTGTGCAACCATCTGGGGCTCTACCCGCGCACTCTTTCTTTCCTTTCACCATTCCTGAATGGCAGAGTCCTCTTTAACCTTTTTTCTTTACAAGTACTTCCCCAATAAATCTCTTGATTGTCCGATTCTGTCTTGACCTCTGCTTCTTAGAGTACCTGAACTGACACATGGTGAAGATTCTTTTCCTTACCCAACTTTAATCAGGCTCTGAACTTCCTCCTAGGTCCATCTGTTTACTCTCTTGTAAAATCCAGTTTTAGCAAAAGAACCCTGCGAAGTCAGTTTAGCCAAAACTCCCCGTCCTCAATAGCTGATCGTTCTCATATCTCATCATCCTTGACACCTGACCATGTTCCTCCTGTACCAACCCACAGATGATGTCTGATCACCTCAGCCTGTTTTCAGCAAGAATTCTGATTAGGTGGATTTAGCTAGAAATCCCTGTACCCTTGGATTGTTTCTTTGTAGTAATTTTCTATCTACTGACCCAACCCTGCTTTTTGGCTATAAATTCCCACTTGTCCTTCCTACACTTGGAGTTGAGCCCATTCTCTTTCCCTCGCTGCAAAATTCCATTGCAGTGGTCCCTGTATCTATTGCAATGGTCCTGAATAAAGGCTTCCTTACTATGCTTTTAACATGTATCTTTGAATTTTTTTTAACACTGATTACTCACGAAAAATGAAGGATACATTTAAGGATTTTTCTTTTTGTTAAAGCACTGTAAAATCAACTTCATAGGATAAACTGTAGACATATTTATGCTTCCCAAGTAATCACTTTACACCTATCACATATTTGCACCAGATACATAAGGCATTACCATTTAAAAAATTTGGCCAGTAATTTCTCTACTTAAGAGCATTTTAGATATAGAAGATATTTGCTAAAAAATTCACAAACAAAATAATATTTAATTTACATATCTTTAGTGTTATCGGTATTATTTTCACAGTCAGATCATGATGTTCTTTTAGGCTGATTTTAAAAGAGCAAAATCAGTATCAAGAGAAAAGGAAGCAGAGAATGTCAATGGTAAATGGCCACAGGGTTAAGCCAATTCTTGAAAGTCAGAGTTTTTGTAATTTTATGATATTTTTCTTTGAAAACTTCTTACAATCATTTCTTAAATCTGAATATTTCCAATGCAAGCCAGTTGTAAGAGCCAGAAATAGGCAAAGGCATGTAGAATATCAAAATAATTGTAATAATAATTAGTTTAAAACATAGCTCTAATCAAATTTTACTTGTGGGAGCTGTAAAAAAAAGTCTTGGGAACATTGGGCTACATAATAAATACTTTCCAATCTCCAAGCAGAAAAACCATTTCTGATGAGGTTAATATGTTCAATTTCAATCTGGAATTCCTTTTTTTTTTTTTTTTTTTGCTCCTTTCTTTTATGCATATAATTGGTAAACAAATAAAAAAAGCCTGAAAGTTCTTTGGGAATTAGATTGAAAATTTTTTCTCGTTGATATTCTAATAGAAAGTGATGGCTTAAAAATATGTATTTTTTTTATTAAAAATACTACTTCTATGGTACTATGCTTTTAACCTGGGTGATAAAATGCTCTGTACATCAAATCCCCATGACACATAATTTACCTATGTAAAAAACCCTTTACATGTACCCCTGAACCAAAAATAAAAGTTAAAATATATTTTAAAATGAGGAACAATGCATAAAATAGCAAATATTGAGTTGAATATTTTCAAGAGTTGTTTTTGTACAATCAAGTCCTGCTTAAAAAGTTAATTGAGAAAGAGTTTCTAGATTACTCACTACAATTAGGGGAGGACAAACTCCTCTAGAAAAAAAATGGAAAAAACAATCACATATAATAATAATGGACTAGAGTGAAAATATTAAAAATACAAAGAAAAATAGAAAACAAACGGTTAACTGAAACGTTTGGAAGCAGTAAATAAACATAATTTCAAATTATATAATATTAGCCAAGCCAAATTAATCACTAATAATTTACAGAAATCGCTGAGTTTCTAAGTTGTGATTTTCCCATCTCATTCTAAAATTTAATAAATTGTTCAAAAGTTGGCTTTTGCCATTTATACTAAATTAGCATTTCAAAGAGAGGCATATTACACAAAAGTGAGATAGGGTAACCAAGTACTTTAGTATTAATGAAGGATATTCAGCACTATGTAAATATAGATGATAGCTAATTTTCAGTTTATATTTTAAAGGGTGATAAATAGTTTATTTCCTACCCCCCTCCAACCCCAGCAGTATTGTTGGACCACTGATGGAACAAAGGTCAAAAGGAAAAGATTACCATTAGGTGGCATTTTTAGGCTAGAAGTATATGCATGAGGAGGTTATTTGTGAATCAATATTTTTAAAGGCTGTTTTTATTATAACAGCTTCCTAGCTTTAAGTCAGGGTTCTCTACTTGCTTATTTCTAAATGGCAAGGTCCCCAAATTAGAGACTGTTTGGAATTTTAATTTACCATAGCGGGTTTTAAATCAGTAGATTCTTGACCCTAGATGCAGCAGAAAGAGCATTCAGCCAAGACTTGATCTGAGGAATTTAGGAATTGACTGAGAACCCATCACAAGAAACTAGAAGAGACAGGATGCTGGGAATTTTGTTTGGGAGGGAGCTGTCCATGGTTCTGTTAATTTTGGTGGAACTATGACCACATAGACAACAAATTCCTTGGTTTTAGGATGCATAGGTCAAAAGTCATTTTCAGGGAAATACAGTGAAATGGACCTCATATTGTGGAAGGGTAAGGGAGAAAGTGTAAAACAGTGGAAAGGGGAGGCATGAGCCTTTTTGTCAGGAAGACTGATGTCATCCTTGACCCTTTGGCTTTCACACCCCATATCCCACCTGTCTGCAAGTCCTGCTGACTCGACCTCCAAATTTGTATGTAGAATTGATCATTACCCACTGGCTCCACTGCTACAATCTAGCTGATCTTCTTTCATCTGGGTTATTGCAAGAGTTTCTACTGTTCTCCCTCATGGAACGACAGCCTTTTATCAAAACAGCAGCCTGAGAGATTATTTTAAAATAAACTAGATTTACTCGGTCCAACCTTCTCAGTCATTGTTAAAGACCCTTCATAGTCCAACCTCACTTTTTTTCAGTCACACTGACTCTCTTTCCTAGTCACTCCCTGCACACACCAGCTGGATATCGGGTTACACTGGCTTCTCCCTCTACCAGGAGCGTTCTTCTCTCCCATCTTCTCATGGTGTGTGTGTTCTCATTCCTCTGAGGCGTTTGCTCAAATGCTATCTTCTTAATCAAAGGTTTCTCTGGCCATTTAAAGATAATCCTCAACCCCTCCCCCCACCAAGAACTTCCTATCCCCTCCCTGATTAATTTTTCCCCAAATACACTCATTTAACCAATGTTATTCATTTACTGTCCCACCTAGAATGTAGTCTTCCAAGAGCAAGCATTTTTCCCCTGATTTGTTCATTACCTCAGCATGAACAATAATGCCAGGTTTTCAGAAAAGATTTAATTAATCCAAGCTCTACTACTTGTTAGTTGCTCCATAATCTCTTTGGATATAAAGGAATGAAGGTAGGTCTTAGTTCTATAACAGACAGTATGAATGAAAACATCAAAGGATATTCAAAAAGATTTGCAAAAGCAGGCTAGCAAAAGGATAAAAAGATTTACTATTACTTCAGCCAGTGAAGAGAAAATCAAACAATCTAATTACAGTTTGAGTTTAAGGACTTATATTTTGAAGGAAATAACCATATCATTTCCTTTTTTCTTTTCTTTCTTTTCTTTTTTTCTTTTTTTTTTTTTTTTTGGTGGATGAGGGGGCGGCGTTGCAGAGTTTTGCTCTGTCACCCAGGCTGGAGTGCAGTGGTGTGACCCCGGCTCACTGCAACCTCTGCCTCCCGGGTTCAAGCAATTCTCATGCCTCAGCCTCCCAAGTAACTGGGATTACAGGCACGCGCCACCATGACTGGCTAATTTTTGTATTTTTTTTAGTAGAGATGGGGTTTCATCATGTTGGTGAGGCTGCGGCCTGACCTCAGGTGGTCTGCCCGCCTCTGCCTCCCAAAGTGCTGAGATTACAGGCTTGAGCCACCGTGCCTGGCCTGAAGCCATTTCTTATGAGAAGATTTTACACATAAGATAGCCGACTTATCCAGCATTTATATGTTAAATGTGAGGACATTTCTTACTGCCAGTAAGGGATTTAATGTATATTGATGGGGTGCCACTGGTGTTCTCTTGAACTTTTCATGTTGCTTTAGCATAAACAACTCTCTGGGAACACTTCATGATATTTCTATGGTTTGAAGCTTACGCTTCACTGTTTAGTAGATGCCCATTGTACAAAATTCCAAGATAAGTACAGTATGACAACAAGATGGCTTAATTTATTCTTAAATGCATGTTATTTTGGAAAGGGCACTACATTCTAAGGAAAAATGAGAGCAACTGTAAGATTTTTTTTCTTCTTTTAATTGCACTCATTGTGTGTGTGTGGTTGTTTTATTTCCAGTATTATTACTATCTACAAGTAAAGTCTTTAATAATTTCATTTGTTTGGTAGTGGTGGGTTTCCATGGCACTACACATCAAGGTCAAGTTACAAATTCCTTTGTTCCTGAAAATGTTTGGGTCAAACAAAGCAATGAAGGCAGATTCTTTCCCTTTGTCCCTAAGTACAATCCTGCTCTGAGGATTGCGGACCCCAAGTCTTAGCTGAGTGTTCTCTTCTCTCTACATTACATGTGTAAGGACCCAAATGGAAGGATACAACATTTGGTTAGTTCCACATAGAATGTACTTTCATACCAATGATACATTTTCTTATCATTTACTTTTTTGTTTTACACAAAGCTTTCTAATATTTATCAGAGATAAGTTCTCACTCTCATGCATATGGACAAGAAATTAACTTGGACATTTTTTAAATTGATTCCTTGTAATTCTATACCTGGTCCTACTCAGAGGTTACAAAATCACATTCAGAAATTTGACCATCAAATTCATATGACCAGTAAATTTGTATCCACTATGCACAATACTTTAAATGTTGTTGTTGTGCTGTTTGTTTGAATGCCTCTACCTTTTAGTTATTCACATTTCCCAAACTGTATGTTTGACTTTTAACTTCATAAGAGCCATCTTTGAGAATGGATAAAACAAAATCAGAAGTATGAATCTCCTTCAGGAAGTATGCTAATTTTTAATTAGAGGTGGTTGCAAAATAAATCATTTATACCTTACTATGGGCTAAATTGTATCCTCCAAAGAGATACATTGAAGTCCTAACTGTGAAACCTATGAAAGTGGCCTCATGGGAAATAGGGTTCTTGCAGATACAATCAGGTTAAGATGAGGTGAGAATGATTAGATCGATCCCTAATCCCATGAATGATGTCCTTATCAGAAGAAGGAAATGTGGATGCAGAAATACAACAGGGAGAAGACCATGTGAAGATGGAGGCAGAGACTGGAGGGAGGTATCTAGAAGCCAGGGAATAATGAGTATTACTGGTAACTACCAGAAGCCAGAGGAGTGGAAGGATCCTCCCCTGGGGCCTTCAGAGACCTTAAAATCCTGCTGAACCTCCATTTTAGCCTTCTAGCCTCTAGAACGTTGAGAGAATAGAACTATGTTGTTTTAAGCCACCGTGTTTATGGTACTTTGATATGGCATCCCTAGAAAATCATTACATACCTCCAAAAAGTCTGTTTAGGATTCACTTTTCACACTCCTGAAATGACACATTGTCTAACTTGTATCATTTAATAAAACTTGTCTCACTCCAATTTTTTTTGAGGGGGAGAACTATGAGAAAGGGCTAGAAAACAAACTTCTAAACAATAGATTTCCTGTTGGTACAAAAGCAAGGCAGCAGATACTTCACAGGGCTGACAAGTGGATCCTGGATGGGATGCTGCAAGTTCCGTACTCTGTGATGGATGAGCCAAACCAAGGATTTCTGGGAAACCATCTGGGAGGCGTTTCACGGAGTGTATTCCTTCACTAAGAAACTTTCAGGCAGCCAAGCGCTTGAAGGAGTGTTGGTATTTTCCTATAATAAATAGCTAAGGAGCCTGAAAACCACATCCCCTAATTATTTTACAACATAACTACTTGATAAAAATCTATGTTTACATACCTATCTAGTTAGCTCGTTTTTGCCATGACTTTCAATGGCAAAAACCCCAATTACTTTTGCACAACCTAATATTTAAAATCCATGGTCTACTTCAATGAGGATTGAAAGGCCATTGTTATAGACTATGTGTTTGTGTCCCTCAAAATTCACATATGGAAACCCTAAGCCCCCGTGGGATGGTATTAGGAAGTGGGGCCTTTGGGGGTTAATTAGGTCATGAGAGTGGAACCCCTATGATGGGATTGGTGTGCTCATAAGAAGAGACTTAAGAGTGTGTGCTCTCTTTCTCTCTCTTTTTCTCCAATGAGAACATACAATAAGAAAATGGTTGTCTGAAGCTTCTCATAATGTGCCCTCAGTAGACATGGAATCTGTGTGTATCTTGATACCTTGGTCTTGGACTTCTCAACCTCAAGAACCATGAAAAACATATTTCTGGTGTTTAGACCACTCAACCTATAGTATTCTGTTATAGTAGCCAAAACTGACCAAGACAGTTATATACTGGTGAGCTGGAAAGACATGCCCTCTTATTAAACTTTATTAACACAAATCCTATCAAACTCAGGCCAGCTCCACTGCCCTCTTTTTATCTTGCCTTCACCACTTGCTTTGGTACCTTCCTAAAACCTGCCTCCTTCCCCACCGAGTTCTTTAGAACTCCCCTTCCAATAAGACTGGCTCTAGAAGCTTCTTATCTCTCCTCTTCAGCCTACAGCTCCTTTCTCTTTTAATGAAAACAAAAGAGATAATAAAAATGTCCAAAACAAAGAAAATTTAGAAATTTAAAAATCGTACTGCTCTCTCGTAACCATGGGTATCAGCCTGTATCAGAAAGCTTATTACCACGTCAACAGTCAATAGGTAAATGTAATTATTGTGTTTAACATTCTTTGGATTATTAACATCAATGGAGTGTTATCTAAAAAAATTCTAGTTGGAGGAAAATAAAACACGTTAAAGCAGCTAAAACATACTTTGCTGAAGAAACATCCCAAATAACGGATCTCTTTCTTTGCTTATTCCCAAGAAAAAAAAAAAAAAAGCAAAAGAATTCTTGGTGATTGAACATCATCTGATCATGGACGTTACAAAGGAGAACTAAGAACTTTGCTGGGATTAGCAGGGAGCAAGCACAGAGATAAAATGGCACACTGGTGTGAAACGACCCAGCCTGGGTTGCAAAGAAAGCTATGCAACCGGGACTTAACTTTAAAAGAAACAAAATGTGGACATGTTTAAGGGTTTACAAACAAAACAGAGTGTAGGACGGCAGGTAAGCCTTTTCTTGTGGCTTTCAGTGAGCAGGAAAAGTACTTTTCTTCAGTGACTGTGGGGGAAGAAACACTTTCGGTGGTGTCAAAGTTGGTGAGAGGCCATTAAATAGATAATGGTCTGAAGTCTCCAATGTTCCTTGAGAGGCTGTGTCTCTCACAGAGTTAAAAGAAAGACTCAAGATGCACTGGAAAGTCAGACAGCATTTAGCATTCCCTAGGGTCAGACCCCAGGTTTAAGTTTACGCCACACAGTGTTCAGAAAACAGATTCTATTGCCATTTAATAGATGAAGAAAGATACAGTATTAAGGGATCCACTAATTAAGTGATAAAGCCAGATCCAAAATCAGGTATGCAGGATTCCAAAGCTTGTATTTTAGAACAAAGTCAATTCTCCTTTCCACTATACTAGTATATCTTAAGATGTGTTTATTATAATATTTGAATCCTACTTTAAAATTTCCAGCACACACGGCATAGAGTTGTGGGCATTTGTGTTTTAGTTAAAGTTGCAATCCAGAGGCAGTTCCTCTTCTGATCAGGAATCCACAAGTAAGAGGCATCAAGAGTTTTAGTGCAGAAACAGTACACCCACTCCAGAGGGGGTGACTCTTAGTTTTTTGCTATTTATTCCTCATATCAACCTAATTCACTGAATCAACAAGTCCTCTGATGAACTTAATACCAAACTGGGTTTTCTTTGGTGAAATTAGTGGTTAGATAGCATAAATGTAAATGTTAATGAAATGTTAGAAAGGAGATATCAATAGTGAACTTAAAGGCACTAAAGATATGTGGTTTGGCACAACACCTTTGAGAGACACACCCAGCCTTGTGTTAAGATGGTGAAAGACTCTGGTGAGGCCTGTAACCTGAGTTCTCAGAAATGCTTCTGGAGTTAGGATCACTTAGTGATCCTGTGCCAGCGATTATTTGCTGAGGAGGCTTTCTGTCGCCTAGCACCAGCTCTAGGTGTAGCTGAATCCCACCATTCATCGTCATTGCTTCAGGAAAACATTTTATTCAAGGAGAGCTGGGACCTCACTGAGCTTGCAGAAGAACATTTGTTAACAGTGTTGTGCTTCCTTGGTAATACTTGTTCATTTAATAAATGTGTTTATGCGCATCATAACTTGTCCTGCGACTTCCGTTCCTTTGCCCCCTGAGGGCAAAGCTATAGGAGAGTAGCTAATTCTCATGTATCCCAACCTTTTCAGTGACTGATGATGTTTTACAAAAAGAATCTAAAAGGTGTGTGTGCAAATTGGCTAAGGTCAATCTATAATTCTGTTTCTCAGACTGTGTTTATCAGAATCACTTGAAGTTTTGAATTCTTCAATTTGTCATCCTCCTGAATGTCAAAGTTCCAGAGGTGGGGCCTGAGCGTTAGAATGGCAACGAGTTCTTCTCATGATTCTTACACACTCAGGATTCAGCTAATGACAATATAACAAAACAAGCTTCATGATCATTAGCTGACAATATGTCCTAAAGGCAGACCACAGACCCAAGAGAAAGTCGATATTCTCCTGACTGCTGGACACGAAAACGAAAATCTGTAAACTGATAGTGAATAGCACACCATCAAGACCTCATATCCTATAAACTTTATGCCATGAATGTGTGGTGATAGCTATTTGCTCGCCCCTCTAGATTGAAATCGATAAAAACTGGCCTTGGGCATTCAGGGAGCTCATGTATGGCCAAAAATATTCCAGTCAAGGGATCAGTAGAGATTATCAGTAGCTTTCCCACTGACAACTGGGATCTATTTACTATCAGAGCAATGAAAACTCTTGGCCATAAGCCAATCTTACTGAATTTTTTGTTTGGAGGGTAACCGGTTTGGCTATTGTTTTTTTTTTTCAGGTCAATATGTCCAGTTCATTCACTCATAAGAAAGCTTGTTTGACTTTCATTTACTCATCAAATATTTATTGAGAGTCTTCTTAAAATCATGTAGTCTTAACTTCCAACAAATATTATGGAAGATTAAAGAAGGAGAGCCCTAGTTCATGATTTTTGTCTCTAAGTTGTCACTAATTAGATGGGGAGAAATGCCGTGGTATAGGACTCCAAAAACTTAAATCCAGGTGCTAGCTGCAAATTCAGTGGCAAGTCAGTAAATCTCCTGGGGTCTTCTCTGTTTCCTCTCTAGGCAATTCATAATAAAGTGATATCTTGCCTATTTTATATAATTTATTAATTCTTTCACAAATATTTATTGTTCATCTACAACATTCCAGGATTTTTTCTAGGACCTTGAGGAATATAGCAGGGTACAAGATAAACAAAGTGGCTGCTCTCATGTCACCTTACTCTAAGAACTAGAACACACACACACACACACACAAAATGATATATAACTATTAATATAAACAAATAATAGATATGTAAATATAAACATTCTCAGAGGCAAATATGTAACATATAGATTTTAAAGCTTAAATAAAAGCCTTTTCTAAGAATGTGATTTATTTTTTACATCTCACATTGCATGATTTAGGACAGGAAAGACAATAATCTAATAAAAGATGTATTGATCTAAACAATGTGCCTAGCACTTTAATAAAATATGTCCTCATAATTTATTAGTTATGAAAAAAATCATTTTCTGACAGGACACATTTTTCCAGTTAGAAAATATGACAGGTCTTTGCTACAACACTTTTTAACACATAGTAGAATTTCTCATAAGATAATATTCTTTTTACTAATCTTTTCATTACTTAAGAACCAAGATGTTTGTGACCACATGTCTTCTCCTATAAGGTAGACTGTGGTAGGCACCTTTAAAATGATACCCAGGAATCAATGGCTCTTTGTAGTCATGCCGTTGTGAAATCCCCTTCCTTTAACTGTGGATGGGATTTAGCAACTCACTTCTCACAAGCTGAAAATAATAGTAGTGATGGGATATCACTGTTAAATTGGATTATTTGTAAAAAAAAAAAAAAAAACTACTTATGGTTTTTATCTGGAGAACTTCCTGACTTACTGGCTTTCCCCTCCCCTCCTCTCTTTCTTTTGTTTTCCCTCTCTCTTTCTCTGCCCAGTCACCCCCAGGAGAGGCTACTTGAAGAAGGAAGGTGTTACAGAATCCGAGGCCACAGAGAACTGGGGCATCCTAGCCAGCACCATCAGCCACGTACGTGAGACCTGTTGGAAGCAGACAAGTCTTCAAATGATGCAGCCACAGCCAACAGTTTGAAGTCAACCTCATGAAAGACTCGCTCAGCTAAATTACTCCTGAATTCCTGATCCAGAGAAACTGCGAGATAATAAATGTTTGTTTGAAGACACTAAGGTTTGGATAATTAGTTACATAGCAATAGGTCACCAGCAAATAATCCAAGGACCTGACTTCTGAGGATTATGAGGATGAATTTAAAATCTCCTTTGTTATACTTCAATGATTTAAATTGGGCCAAAAGAATATAGTGACATCACCTTAATATCTTCATCAGAAACAAATTTTTTTTCTTTTTTTTTTTTGCTCAATGGAATTAGAGTTTGTTTGTTTTATCCTGAGATCTACTGAGTCAGTTGAGTCAAATATAAATACTTCATAATCAAACTTCATTTTGAAACCTCATTTTTTTTTTGTAATGGATTAGTAACCAAAAAGCAATGGCATTCTTACCTCCAAAAAAGTACTTCTCGCCGGTTTTAACTTGAAGAGGACTATTAGTTCGAACTGCTGATGCTTCATCTCCATCGATGGTGAGAATAGCAAAATTCTCCTTGGCTAGGAAGCGAACCTCGTGCCACTGTCCATCATTCAACCCAGAACCTGGTAAGTACAAGATAAAAGTTGTTTCTTTTCTTAAAATTACCTAGTTGAACACAATTTCTAATATCAACAAATCAGGATTTTACAAACAAAAGTATTTTTCTCTAGGAAAATACAGTGTTCTTTACAATTCAAACTGATGTCTCATGTCTCTTTAACATTATAAGTGGTTCTATACTCCACCTAACTGAATAACCCAACCAAGTAGACAAGCAGTATTAATACCACTGGGTACTTAGGGAAAGAAATGGGTTGAAAAAAAGTCATTTGGATGACCTTGTCCTCCCAAAGTGCTGAGATTACAGGCGTGAGCCACCACACCAGGCCACTGAGCACATTTTGATTATGTGCTATTTTAACTTAGAGAATTATGAACTATTTTAACTTAGTAATTTATTTTCTGGTTAGCTTTGCTAGATCTCATTCTCAGACAAGAAAATGAATGTATGGGCTTTTACCTAATGTCTGTCTTTGTTTTTAAAATATTTATTTTTCTGTATAGTTTGTTCTCTCTCAATAAACACATTTGGTGAGTATAGTTTATAGAAATTAAGTACTATATAATAATATGTATGTGCAGCTATAAGTACTAACTGACCACCAATAGTCATGGAAAATAATAATAGGATTATCTGATCATTTACAAATGAGTTATTTTTATAATAGAGTACATGATATTAAAAAAAAAAAACAGCAAAATAAAACAAGAATGCATATCCCCAACAATGGCACTTCATTGTTGCCTGATACAACAATCTTTGGAAACAAAAATTCTATTGAATTATCCATTAGGTGGACAGTAGCTTAAAGCTTTTGTTTAGTTTGTGTTGAACAATAATCAGAAAATTAAAAAGCAAAAAGGGGAGAGCAGCCAGGAAACATAAGCTTCTGGAGAGAGTTTAACACTTAGTAGCAGAGAAAATCAAGAGGGCCAGAACAGACTCTGTGAAGACCTGCGCTGTGACAAGGTGGTGGTTGGGGGGCATTTTGTGCTATTCTTCTTCAGATGGCACAATGTAGAATCCATAGGTAGAAGTTACATGAGGGCGTGCTTCGGTTTCACAAAAGAAAGAGAACTCCAGCAAATAAAGGTATCCAAAAATAGAATGAGAGCAAATCAATGACGCACAGATCAGGGTTCCAAGCTCCTGATAATTTATACCAGGAATCTGAAAAACCAGTTTGTGGCTGAAATCTGGCTTGCTGCCACCTGTTTTTCTATAACCTGTGAGCTAAGAATAGTTTTTACTTTTCTAAATGGTTGAAAAGAAATAAAAAGAAGAATAATGTTTAGTGACATGTGAAAGTTATATACAATTCCAATGTTAGTGTCCATATAAATGTTATTGGAATGTAGCCAAGTACATTTATTTACATACCATGTGCCCTACAGCAAGAGTCAGCTGCACTGGAAACCATACAGTTCATAAAGCCTAGGCTATTTACTACATGCGCTCCTTTATAGGAAAATCATACATTACTAGTTGATTTATACTAAGAAATAGAAAAACTGTTTTAAAGAACAGCGTAAGGGCTGTTGGAGCTTAGAAGATAGTCCCATGTTTGTAGTAGTTACTCATATCATAGTATTATCACACATAATCACTCAAGTGTGTGTGTTTTTTTTTTTTTTTTAGGATTTTCAAATTTTAATTTAGTAATGCTTACTGAGCACTTTTTTTTGTTTTGTTTTGTTTTGAGATGGAATTCCACTCTTGTTTCCTAGACTGGAGTGCAATTGTGGGATCTCGGCTCACTGCAACCCCTGGCTCCTGGGTTCAAGTGATTCTCCTGCCTCAGCCTCCCAAGTACCTGGGATTACAGGTATGTACCACCACACCTGGCTAGTTATGTATTTTTAGTAGAGACATGGTTTCACCGTGTTAGTCAGGCTGGTCCTGAACTCCTGACCTTTAGTTCCACCTGCCTCAGCCTCCCAAAGTGCAGGGATTACAGGCATGAGCCTCCACGCCCGGCTACTGAGCACATTTTGTTTCAATCAAGAATATAAAATCTCTGCTCTAAAGTAATTAATGCAGAAGACTTTCCAAATTATAAAATTTAGCATACAAGTGAATACAACAGCACAAATAGTATAATAGTATGCATAATATAAATAACGTAATAAGGCAAACAGCTACATGAGCCCACTATCATCTTTGGTCTACCAAATGATCCAGCAATCCGACTACTGAGTATATACCCAAAAGGAAGGAAATAAGTACACCGAACAGACATCTGCACTCCTGTTTGTTGCAGCACTGTTAACGACAGCTAAGATTTGGAAGCAACCTAAGTGTCCATCAACAGATGAATACAGAGTATTTCAATAGCCCCCAATGGTTTCTCTGATTTCCCTCTTTGCACTAACAGTCTAATCTCCCCACAAAGTGGTATTATCTTTATAAATGTATAATCGGGATCACTCTGTTCCCTACAACACCTTTCTGTTCTTTTTGAACTCACGAAAAGTACTGACTAAAGTCCTTTTGGTGAACTAGGAGGTGTCATGTGAACCATCTGGAATGCCTTGTGTGAATTATCTTCATGGTTTTGCTCCTTCACATCAGGTCTCTGTGCAAATGTCATCTTAACAGAAAGGTGGTCTTTCCCAGCTATTCTATATCACATATCATTTTCCCCTCTCTTCCAGCATCTCTTCTTTTCTGAGCTTTATTTTTCCTTATAGTTTCTCTCATTACCAAATTTATTATATGTTCATTTATTAGCATACTTATGAATTTTATGTTTTCTATCACTTGATTATAAGCTCTCTTTTGTCTGTTTTATTCTCTACTAGAAACCCTACAGCTAAAACCATATCTGGTACATAGTAGGTGTGAATGAATAACTGAATGAATCTGAGGGAGTGATCACGACCAGGAATCTGGCACTCTGGGTTTCATAGATGGCCAAGTAAATGATGAAACATAAAAAAGCAATAAAAATCAAGCTAGAGTTGCTGACTATGGTTCTCAGCTCTAACTGCTAATGTGCAATATGACTAACTCTAAGGGTAAGGATTAAGTTCAGTAGATAAATTTTTTTTTTGTTAAGTTTCATTTAATGTCAGTAGGTCTTCCTGGAAATCTCCATTATCCTAAGCCCATTTGTAATTGACCTTGCTCTGTTATGAAGTAATTACATTAAGTATATCTCTTCATCCCACCCTGGCTGTCATCTGCAGAAAACTCCCATACATTTCAATGGCTTCCAATGATGTAGAAAGAGGAATAGGCCAGACACTAGGTGTGCAAGGGACAGTATTACGACAGCCTCTCAGAGAGACTCCAGTGGGCTCAAATTCAGTTGCCCATAGTAGCAATCTCCTTATTAAAGATCTTTTTTGTGGCTTTCCACCCCGACTTGTCTCACCTCCCCTCTCCCCCCGACTCCCCAGTTGCATTTATTGGACCAATGTCAAATAAACCATATGCACCCATATTCATGTATCGGGGTCTACTTTTTGTACTTATAGGTTACTTTATAAGATAGTTCCTCACTGCAAAAAGAAAAAGGCATGATTTAAGTCCAAGTTCTGTTTCTGACAAGAATACCTTCAGTCATTGAATCCCAGAGTTTTATTTTTCCTGTCCGTACAAAAATTGAGAAAACAATAATTATGTTACTTCTTATCTTTCAAATATTCTGAAGAACACAAAATAAAATCTCTTGTACTATAAAATGACACTAGGCATGCAAAGGGTTATTTCTGAAGTTAGCTGTCAGCCAAGCAGCAGTGTTTACTGAAATAGTTCCATCTCAAGCGGGTCCCTTCGGGTATTCCCATGGAAGTGATGCATCGAAGACCATCTCTTCACCATGGCATTTACTTCTGAAGTACAAAGTAGGATTTATTGTTCCTTAACCATAGGACGACATGGTTTTGATTTTGATTTTTGCCTTTTATAATTTGATAAACCCTGCTATAAATACAGTTTTAGGACATGAATCTCAAAGATATCAACATGATATTTGTTCAGTCCCCAAATCCAATCCCAAATAATCACACATCCAGAGAAAGACCCTTATAAAATATCTTCAGTTATTCTAAATGGAAGAAGAAAGCCTTTCAGAAAATTCCTATGAAAATATCTCCGTCACAAAATTAATTTGGAAATGGAGCATCCTCTTTTTAATTTTTCATGGCAAAAGGTCTATTATTCTAATCAGATTAAAATTAAAAGGTTATTTTATTTTCTTCCAGGAACTTAATTACTAGAGAAATTAGAACCCAGATTAAAGGATCCTTGCTGATAGCAGCCACTGCTGTATCAAAGCTTAAGCTGTGATTCCTATTCATTTCCAATTATTATTTTGAATATTTAATGTTAATTATCAAGAGGTGATACCTCAGTCATCTATGATAAAAATGAGTCCCCAAATGTAGAGAAGTTTATTCTTAAATGTGGCAAGGAAGACTCAATTTCTTATAGAAAAATGTGCTGCTTCTTTCACATTTTCTTTGTCTACATCTTGTAAAAAAATAGTACGCTGAAGGCTTTCTGCAGAGAAGAATAGAATTTCATGGTCTTTTTATATGTCGGCATATATAGATATAAAGTTCTAAGCTCTATGTGCTAGCCATGGTGATATTTTACTTGTGTTTGATTCATAACACCTCACATAATTTTTTGAAACAATTATCTCCAGGATATAGGGAGGGACTGAGTCTACTAATCTGTAAGCATCCTATAGATGGTAACAGGTAAAACTTAGAATTGGAACTCGGATATAGTTGGTTCTAGACTTGAACAAATAAACAACAAACAAAACAAGAACCACAACAAAATACGTTATATAGACCCTGTGCATCCATGATCAGAGTTTTCTTATACTATGCAAACACACATATGCACACACAACACAAACACACACACAACACACGTGCACACACAACACAGGCGCACGCACATGCACACAGACACACATACACACACTGCCATTTGCTACCACATCTGGAGAGGTGCTCAGTTTCTGGGGATATCTGTGTCTCATAGGTCGTCAGGTCTGGAAATGAGGCTTTGAGTATGTGGATTAAGTATTTGTACACTAGTTACTCTTACTATTTGTATAGCATTAGAATGGTGACTGGCACGTAGGAGATAGTATATTTATATTTTTAAGACAAAAAACATGGAAATTTTAATTCATTTTATTTCATAGAAAAGTAAGCTGAGACACATTTAATAATTTGTCTTGCAGCAGGGTGCTGCGGCTCACACCTGTAATCCCAGCACTATGGGAGGCCAGGCGTGCGGATCACCCGAGGTCAGGAGTTTGAGACCAGCTTGGCCAACATGATGAAACCCCATCCCTACTAAAAATAGAGAAAATTAACTGGGCGTGCGGGTGGGCACTTACAATCCCAGCTACTTGGGAGGTTGAAGCAGGAGAATTGCTTGAACCCAGGATGCAGAGGTTGCAGCAAGCTGAGATAGTGCCACTGCACTCCAGTCTAGGCAACAAGAGCGAATCTTCATCTCAAAAAGAAAAAAACAATTGTCTTTGGAGTTTGCTATCTCATAATTACAAATATTGATGTAGTGGTAAGTAAGTTTTCTAAACAAGAAAGCAATGCAGTAAGTCCTTACAATGTGGAGATCATACCTTTCACCTACAGGACAACCAAAAAATGTGTCTTAGCCTTTTGTTAATGGGAATTTGAGGCTTGGGAAAACATATACAGTGACATGGGAAACATATCCTGTATCTTAAACAACTAAGACAAAGGTGAAGATGATTTGTTCCACAGAAATGTGTTAGACGATTCACAAAGTTAAGACAAAGACACTGATGTTAAAGTTGCCTGTGAAGACATTAGAATAAAATTATTTCTAAAAAGTGAGAATGAAAAAATGAACTTTCTAAATGATTTATGTATGTAATATGAAAAACACATAAATATTATTGATATCTTCACTTAGGCCTTGACAGTTTATGTGCAAGTTAGTAAAAATATAAAATAATCCAGGAAACATGGAGAATTACCTTATATTTGGGGTCATACAATATTCAGGCACACGTGGAGCTTGCCCCATGAGAGGCTGAGATCGAATTGGAACCTGGGGCTGTTAGATTCACACTTCCACCCTCAAGAGGTGGAATAGCACAATGAATAAGAACCTGGACTCTGAAGTCACACTGTCTGGATATAATTCTCATTTCTGCTCATCTGATAGCTGGGCCTTCAGTAAGTTAACCTTTTTATGCTTCAACTCCCTTTTTTATAAAATGGTAATAGTGAAATAATCTATTTCATAAGGTTTTTGTAAGATTAATTGTCTATATTACCATGTAGAATATGCCTAGCATCTAATTAGCACTCAGTAAATATTAGTTATTTGTTTATATTCAGTGAGTGAACTTAGTTCTCTAAATATCAACTTGGGTTGTTACTCAGGAGGCTGAGGCAGGAGAACTGCTCGAACCTGGTGGGTGGAGACTGCAGTGAGCCAAGATCGCACCACTGCACTCCAGCCTGGGCAACAGAGTAAGGCTTCATCTTAAAAATAAATAAGTTTTCAAAACAATTTTTTTTAATGTACAAATACCTTCCTCTCCCATATGTATATATATAGTAATGCAATATCAGTGGTAAGAAATTTGTTGATTTGGACAGGTATCTGAATACATCTCTTGTGAATATCAGAGTCAACAGTTTTCAACATCAATTCTGAGCTATGCAATAAAATCAAGTTTTGTTTTTTTTTTTTTTAAATAGAGTCTTGCTTTGTTGCCCAGGCTGGAGTGCAGTCGTGTCATCTTGGCTTACTGCAACCTCTGCCTCTCGGATTCAAGAGATTCTCCTGTCTCAGCCTCCCACCACCATGCCCAGCTAATTTTTGTATTTTTAGTAGAGACAGGGTTTGTTTCACCATGTTAGCCAGGCTGGTCTCGAACTCCTGACCTCAGGCAATCCGCCCGCTTTCTTTATAGTTACCCATAAACTTTATCCTCTCCAAAATGTGTTTTTTCTTCAATTATTTAATACATGTGGTTCTGAACCTCTGTGAAATATTTCTAAAAATTAAATGTAATGCTAAGCGAGGGCTTCTCATGGTTAATAACTTGAGGAGACTGATATGAACTCGAGTACATATTTTCCAATTTTTTAAAAAATATATACTATTGAAACAGATTTAATTTCATACTTTAAAAATTAAATGTAAAAATGTGATGTTGCTTCATAATAGGTATCATCAGCTATTCAATAATTCCTAATGATAAAAATGTTTCAACTGTACATTGTAAAAGGAAACTGATATTTCTAAAGAGGATTTAACTTAAAACCAACATCTTTGAAACCATATTCCAGCACTTTCTCAAATTTTTATAAGATAAATTGTTTTATAATATTTTCTCTAACACCTCCCTAACTTACAATTGTTAGAAACACTTGTTTTGAATGCAAATGTAAAATGCTAATGAAAAGTTTTCTATCTGTGCTTTCTAATGTTATTATTTTTAAAGTAAGACTCTTGAGGTGGTTGCTTTGGTTGACCAAGAAGAAACAGATGTTGCTCTTATTAGAGACAAGAAGAAAAGACTGGCTTAATGAATGTTGGGGAAAAAAAAGGATGTATTTAAAATATAGTAGCAAATGAAGATGTAACATCTGTTAGAAAATGCTTCAAATAAAATTACAGTGACTGGAGTTTTCAGTCTTGTGATCAATACTCAATCTTGAGAGCAAAATTTCCTAGAATATGAATTCATCTTTAGGCAGTTACAGGGTTCTATGATGTGTTACTAATATGTCTTATTAATAATCAATTATCCTTTTATGCAATAAAACTTTCAAAAGGTATATAAATTTTCATATAAATATGCCGTGCACTATTTCTTATATTATCTATATAAATTCCATATCATAAGAAAATGGATCCATTTTGACCTTTCTCATTTTCACATGCCAATCTAAACCACATTATAAATATGATCAATTGTTGTCAGATAAAACATGTAAAAAGGTGCTTGGGCAGGTACAAGATACTTTTGCTTTTTATGATAAAGAAACTGCCAAAAGCTTTATTGTAAAGTTATAAAGACAGAGTCATGTTGGAATGTGTCCTTCTTTTGGAAAAATCACTTGAATAGAACTTTTAAGTAAAACAAATACATTGGGGAGAGCATATGGCACGACATTTTTTGGATGTGTTATTAGAAATAACCACTTCACAGCCAGGTGTGGTGGCTCACGCCTGTAAACCCAGCACTTTGGGAGGCAGAAGCGGGCAGATCACCCAAAGTCCAGAGTTCGAGACCAGCCTGACCAACATGGTGAAACCCTGTCTCTACTAAAACTACAAAATTAGCCAGCGTGGTGGCGCATGCCTGTAATCTCACCTACTCCAGACACTGAGGCAGGAGAATCCCCTGAACCCGGGAGGTGGAGGTTGCAGTGAACCAAGATTGCACCATTGCACTCCAGCCAGGGCAATAAGAGCAAAACTCTGTCTCAAAAAACAAACAAACAAATGAACAACAACAACCAAAAAAAAAACCAGAAATGACCACTTCATTTATTTAATATGTAGAATCTTAGGGATGGGATGAATTCTTTTCTTACAGGCACCCAAATTCCTCTAAGAAAAAAGGGATCTAGGTAGTGGTCCTTATCTTGTCTGCACATTAGAGTCATTTGGAGGAGCTTTTAAAGTTCCACCCTGATTCCTCCAAATCATTAATGAGAGAAATTAAGGCACTAAATAAATGGAGATATATACCATGCGATTCTAACTAAATCCCAACAATAAAGTTTTTGTAGAAATACATGAGATGATTCAAAAATGTTTAAGAAAATGCAAAAAGACCTTAAATATTCAAAATAAGCAAAAAAGAAAAACCAAGTTAGAGAACTTATTTGATTTCAAGATGATAAATCTATATTATCAGAGAAAGATCATAAATAGACTCACATATAGGTAGTCAATTGTTTTTTTAACAAAGGCACCGAGGCAATTTAATGGAGAATGAAAAGTGTCTTTTTCAAAAAATGATGCCGAAACAACTGGATAAATATAGAGAAGATGTATTTTTGACTTCTACTTTATACAATCAAACAAAAAAAGTAGTTCTCAATGGATTTTAGACCTAAGAAAACAGAATATTTTCAGGACCTTGGGGCTAACAGAGGTTTCCTAGAGGACATCAAAATCACTTGATAATTTGAGATCCATCAAATTTAAAAACTTTTTCTCATCAATAGACATGGTTAACAAAATCCACAGCAAGAAAGAGACTAGGAAAAAATATTTTCAGTGCATGTATCTTAAAATAGAATATACTAAAATATACTAAGAGCTTCTATAAATCAATAATTACTGGAAAAAAATGGGCAAAAGTCACATCCCAAATAAAGATCTATTATTACTCATAAGCACATTGAAAAGTACTTTATATTATTATTCATCAGGGAAACCAAAACCATGATATATAATTGTATACCCATTTCTGTGGCCAAAAATTAAAAGGACTAACTAGGGTCTAGAGCAATTTGAACCCTCATGCATTGCTGGCTGGAGTATAAAATTGTACAATCTTTTTGGAAAACTCTGGACAGTTTTTAATAAAGTTAAACATATATTAATCCTATGACCCAATGATCCCCCTCCTAAGTATGTATTTACCAATATCAAAATGTATGTTGCAAAAATACTAATACAGGAATGCTTGACAGCCTTATTCACAACAGTTGCAAACTGGAAATAAACACATGTACATACAGGGTATATTCAAACAAGGAAATATTGCTAAATCATAAAAAAAGAAAAAAGAAAGAACTAGTGGCACAAGCAACAGCATGAATGAATTATTTAAATATTGCGTTTTGTAAGAAAAACCTGCACATAAAAATAACATGTTTTATGAATCCTTTTATATGAAATTCGAAAACAGGCAGAACTAGTTTATAAAATAGACAGGGAGGGGAACATCACACACCAGGGCCTGTTGTGGGGTGAGGGGAAAGGGGAGGGAGAGCATTAGGACAAATACTTAATACATGTGGGGCTTAAAAAACCTAGATGATGGGTTGATAGGCGCAGTAACACCATGGCACATGCGCAGCTATATAGCAAACCTGTATGTTTGGCACATGTACCCCAGAACTTAAAGTAAAATAAAATTTTAAAAAAGAATAAAACAATCAAGCTGAAAGAAATCAGAACAGCAGCTGTCTATGGGAAGGTGGCTGCAAGTGGGAATGGACTGTAGGTTGGCCCAAGGAACTTTCTCAGGTAGAGAAAATGTTCTATATGCTGATTGGGTGTTTGTTGTCTCAGGGTATATACATATCCAAATCCATTGAATTGTACTTTTAAAATCTGCATGTTTCATGAACAGTTGGCCCTTATTATTTGCAGATTCAACATTTGTGAATTTGCCTACTTGCTAAAATTTAGTCGTAAACGCAAAATCAATACCCATGGTCATTTAAAGACTCATGCATGTAGACAGTGGTCCTAAGGCACTAGTTTCCAACTGAGGTAATGCTTTGCCTTTCTGTTTAAGGTCTCAACCTACAAACAAGTATTCTTTTCACTGTATATCCAGTGTCATTTTTTTTTTTTTTTTTTTTTTTTTTTGGAGATGGAGTCTCGCTCTGTCACCGAGGCTGGAGTGCGGTGGTGCAATCTTAGTTCACTGTAACCTCCGCCTCCCGGGTTCAAGCAATTCTCCTGCCTTGGCCTCCCGAGTAGCTGGGATTACAGGCGCAAGCCACCACACTTGGCTAATTTTTTTGTAATTTTAGTAGAGACGGGGTTTCAGTGTGTTGCCCAGGCTGGTCTCGAACTCCTGACCTCGTGATCCACCAGTTAGGAATATTTTTAACCAATAGAACAGGAGTGAGCCACTGCGCCCTGCCAGTGTTATGTTTTTTATACTTTTGTGCTTTTGTTGACTTTGCTGTTACAAGTGGTCTCCTAACATAGTGCTGAAGTGCTCTTTAGCAATCCTAAGTTAAAGCCGTTATGTGCCTTACACAGAAAATATGTGTTTGTTAAATTTGATTCTGGCGTAAGTTACAATGCTGTTGAACGTGAGCTCTGTGTGAATCAATGATAAATATTAAATACAGTAACTTTAAACACAAACACACACAAAAACAAGGTTATGTATTGATTAGTTGGTGCAAATATTGTGATCAGAGGCTGGCAGGAACCTAACCCTGTATTTCCCTTAGGAAAAATGATTCAATAGTTGCTAATTCAGTTTTCACAGTGACTGTGTAGAACATAACTATATATTGACTGACAATAATGGGAATCAACTGTATGTAATTTTTACCTCAATAATATATAAATGTTTTCAAATGGAATAGTCGTGATATTCATTTTAAAGTTCAACTAAGTTTCATTCAATGTCTACTTTATGCTGTATTTTCTGCATTATCAAACAATGGGAAACCCAATACACATGAAATTATTTGCTCTTAAACAAGAGAAACCAATCAGACTCTTAAAATGTTGAACTTACAGAGATCAATATTTTAGCATATTAAAAATTAAATAACTGCCCCAAGACTAAATGTTCATGTAAAAATTTTTAGTAGCTGTTTCAACCATTACTGATTCCCAGCCAAAAGACAAACATGACTATATTTCAAAAACTCTTCATTATTCTGCTAATGATTCATCTCTTTTCATGACATAATCTTACAGAGCAGGTAACTTTAGTAGAAATATGTTTATACAAGGAGTCATTTTCATTAATCTTATCACTTTTGGCAGACTCCTTCTCCTTCCTTCTTTCCTTTCTTTCTTCTTTCCTTCTTCCCTTTCTTCCTCCCTTCCCTCCTTTTCCTTTATTTTTCTTTCTTCTTTACTTCTCACTCTCCCCAACTGTCTCTGTTTTTTTTTTGGTTTGTTTGTTTTTTTAATCAGTATTTGATTCTCTGTTGAATATAAAACACAATACAAGTTGTCATGAATAGGAAGCTATTGTTAGCTTTAAGGAGGGCTCCAATTCATCTGACTATTGATTAATGAGGACATATAGATAAGATCTAAGACGGGGTGTGGCAAAGCCATTAGAGTCTGGGTGTCATAACAGGATGTCATTCATACCAGGATTTCAAATGACAATATCAATCCTCTGTGTATTTATAAATATGTATTGAATACCTACTATTTCCTAAGTACTATTTTAGCACTAGAAATACAGTATGTCATAACGGGTTTCTGGTCTGGAAATATTTAGCTATTTTAATTTGAATAACTTATTAAATTTCTTGGTAACTTGGTTTCCTTACAGAGGAAATCATGATTCATGAGTCATAATGTATAGGAGGCACCTGATATCATCAAGAGATAGTAGCATCTTTTATCATTATAATTTTATCATGTATGTATAAAGACAAAGTACATATATGTATAAAGGGAAGGAACTTTGGAGGTTTTAGAAAGGGAACGCATCACATTTTGTGTATAGTGTGTGAGGTCACAACACAAAGACATTAGAGGGTGGCATTTGAGATGGGTTTCAGGTTTTAAATACAGACTTTTAAAGAATACAATTCTTCATCCATAAAGCGACGTTTATTCGAGAAAACTTGGAAAACTCAAAAAAGTATGCCAGAGAAAATATTCATATCATGAACAGATATCACACTTAATATTTGTTGTATTTCATCTGGCTTTGGCCATGGGTAACTGCAAACTACTCACATTCCTTTGATAACTGAAGAAAGGTTAAAAAATAAAGTATAACAGGAAGAAGCACGTGATGATCATCATCTACTGCTTTCTCTGATTTCTTATGACTGGGGTGATTTGACAGTCTTTGCTTTTCATCTTTTCATCTATTCTAGTTTCAGCTATTCTCTGAAGAGAATAACATGTAAATTTGCTCGCACCAGCTTAAGCCCTTTTACGGTTCTTCTTCAAAGAGTCAAGCTCATTCTTTCACTCATTTATTCACTCATTAATTCATCTCTTACCATGTGACTGGCATAGTTTGAGGTGCCAGGGGCATAAGAGTAAACAAGACACACAAGGCCCCTGCCCTCATGGAGCTTAAATTCTTGTGTGCAAAGACAGATAATGGGTTAACAGGTAAAATTTCAGATGGTGATAACTGCTATGAAATAACTAAAACAGAGATTGTAATAGAGAGATAAGAATGATTGACAAAAGGGTAATGCTCTGAGGAGGTGACAGTAAATCTGAAGCCTGAAGGACAACAAGAGGTCAGCCACATGATGATCTGATGCAAAGGCCCTGAGAGAAGATATGCTTGGTGCATTGGAGCGCCAGAACAAAGTGACCAGAGTCCAGAAGGCAAAGGGGAGGGACTGAGGAAATAAGAGAAAATATATAAGCAAAGATCTGATAAGTAGAAGGCAAGAGTGAAGGTAGGGACATCTATTAGGAAGGTCTTACAGTCATCAGGGCAAGAGATGAAGGGAGTTTGGACAGAGGTTAGCCCTTGAGAAACGTGGCCAGATTTGTCATGTTTTGGAAGCACAGCTGATGGGTCATTGACTGGTTGTCAAAATTTTGAGAAAGAGATCTGTGGCTTAAGCAACTGAGTGGAAATGGATGCCATTTAACCGTAATGAGAGACTGGGGAGGGAGTCGAATTTGGGCATATCTGTGAGATAGCTAAGTAGAGAGATCGGGTAGGCCATTATATATTTGGGTCTGGAGCTCAAGAAAAAAAAATGCAGTCTGGAGATATAAATCTTAGTCATGAGCATAAGTCATGGGGCAAGATGAGGTTACCTGGGGAGAGACTTGACATGGAAAAGAGAAGAGAGTTTAGGCTGAGCCTTGCAAGTGCTCTAACTTTTAGAAGTTGAGAAAATGGATGAGAGGCCAGGTGGCAGAGAATCTTGGCTTGACTAAACTTTAGTTAAGCTCCTAAAGTTTCTCCTAGGCCCATCTGTGCAATTCCTTATACAATTCAGTTTAGCAAAGATCCCAGCTAAGTTAGTTTAGCAAGACACACCCCCCCCCCATTCCTACTCCCCCTGCCCATTTTCCACATCTAATTACCCCAGTATCTGATCAGGTCCCTCATCCTTCGCCATCTCTGGGGATGGCTGATCACCCCAGCCTGTCTTCAGCAAGAATCCTGTTAGGACAGTTTAACCATAATACCCTTTGCATCTGATGCTTCTTCTTAGTAATGTTCCATTCACTGACCCCACTCTGTTCTTTGGCTATAAATTCCCGCTTGCCTGTGCTATATTTGAAGTTGAGCCCAGTCTCTCTCCGCCACTGCAAAATCCCATTGCTGTGTCCCCATACCTATTGAGATGGTATTGAATAAAATATTTCTTACCATGCTTACCAAGTGTCACTAAATATCGTTTTTTCTTTAACACAGGAAAGATTACTGAGAGAGAGAGAGAGGCCAGTAAAAGGGTAAGAGAATGTGATGTGAAGAAGAAGATTATTTCAAGAAGGAGGGACTAGTCAACTCTTATAAGTGTATCTGAGATATCAAGTAAAACAAGGAGAAGAAGTGGACATTAGATTTGAGAATATGAAAGAGAAAGATGATTGGAGTGGAAAGGGGAGAATACAGTAGGTGAGGAATGGAAAGAGAAGATATGGCCCTTGAGTAGTTTAGCTATGCAGGAGAAGAACTTTGAATAGTGGTGTATATTGAGAATCTAATGAAAACTATGAATCCTGAATCAAGAAAAACTCATTCATATATACCCCAAATTTGTATGCAATTTCAGGAGTTTAGGTCTTCTCTCAGGTTCAAAACCCTGGTTTATATAATTCATCATTCTTTAATTGTGCCATTTGACTTTATTGGGTAATGCATATACTGTCATTTCATTTATGCTTTTCTGATTATTTTTCTTACACTTCATTTTTTTCTAGTTAAAAGTTTATAGGTTATATTTCCTGTTCATTAATTAGCTTTTTAAAATAAATATGCAAGTTAATTTTTAAGTGAAATATTAGTATTTGCTTACTGTCACTGCTTTGTTCCGTTCTAAGCAGAGATTTGTAGTGGTAAGACCGCTATTGTATCATTTTAGGAATATAAGTTTTCATCATTATTAATATTACAATTTCTTAAATCTAAATTGACTAAGCTATTCTTAGACCTTTATTTTTGTCTCATATATATTTCAGATAAATGTAATACCTTACAGTTTTCTACGAAGGCCCAAAATCATTCTTGGATTATAGAAAATTGATACTATGTAAATGGCAAGGACATTCAAATCAATTCCTCTGACTTTTTCTGAGGATATATCTATTTGATATATTGTAGACAATTTAAAAATAAATCTGATGATTCCTGACTTTATGGAATTTGCCCAACTGTATGGTCTAATGATATTTCAAAAGCTTTATGTACATATTTATAATTTCTAGAAAATACTTCTCTGTATTTTACAAATTAGAGTTACATAGCATGGGAAGAATAAATAAAAATAAATGGGAAAGATAGAGTGTAGCTGAGATTAGTTTGGTATCCAACTGGGAATCTGACAAGAAGTCATCCCAAATATAGGCATTCTCTTGTTTTCCATATCCTAATTGTAATATGCCATTAAAACTCTATTGGTCCCATCTTCAAGGCTGATGTTATCCTGTTAGAGAAATGAACACTAGAATGTTTACAGAGTACCTTGCCTCTTCTCCATGTCCCAAAGGCACATAGTTTCTGTTGTCTTATGCATTAAAGAAGAAATTATGTAATGCTATTGGTCAATGACTTTTTCAATTCTGTCATATTAGTATTATAGATGCAATGCAAAAAGTATTTTTAAAAAGGAATAACAGGAATATCATAAATGAAAATAATGACATTTAGACAAGATTAATTCTTGAATCAATTTTCTCATTTTTTCTAAATGTTTATAACAATTTAAAAGCTTAAAATGAAAAATTTTCAGAAATGTAATTTAATGACTTCCTTTAAAATAGTATGTATGACTAATTCTATCCTTTGAAATATTTCAAAATCTTGGTTCCATAATAATCATAAAGAACTTGAATTTTAGTGGCTTGCATTAAAATAGAGGCTTTTTATACCTGTGTTTACTGGATAACTCCAGTGACATAATTGTTTTTAAGTTAGAGAAGTTATCCAGTCACTCAGGGGCTCAGAAATTCCCAAGTTCAGGAAATCACCATGGTCAGAATCCCGACAAGGAAAAGACATCTTAAAATATTATGTCCAGGAACAGTCCTTTATGATTTGAATAGAAATAATTATTCTTAAATTGCTTTATAAATTGCATAATAAGAATAGAGTTTCTTATTTCAGATAATTCTGCATTAAACCTTTTTTATAAAACTCTGTTTTCATACGTGCCACCACATAATCTTCATCTTTTATTCAAAGGATGCACTTAGGCTGCAGATATAGGCAAAAACTCAGCCCTTACCTTTTACAAGTAGGTTTTTCCTGCCAGCCTCTCTACTACCTATTCTTCTACATGACTCCTAGCAGCTTCTGTATATTTCAGCTCGATGTCATTTCCTCCAATTAAACTACTAATAGGGACTGAACCTTGAAAAGTACATCTCAAGGTATTTATTAACTATGTCTCTTCAGCAATCTTCAATTCAACAATAATCCTTTTTGAGTGTCAACTGCACTTTCGGTCATTTTTCTTACTCCTGGTGGCGAAACTTGTGTGGAAAAATGCCATAGGTGAGCTCCTTAAAACAGTAGTGAAGTAACACATATTAGGATATAAATTTATGTTACCAAGTCTTTTTGTGGATTATAAACTAAATGTGATAGGCATCTGATTAATGGTTAAAAATAAAAAGAAATATTTTAAAATGTAATATTTTTATCATAGCATACATTTTTAAAATATTGATTGGTTATTAATATGGTTTCATGGGTTGGCATCACATACATAAGTCAGGTATGTGTGCTTCTATATGTGTACGCACACATATGTGATATTTATTACATGCTACGTAAGACAGGAGAGCTGTGTGATATATTAAAATAGAGCTGGGTTCAAATTTGGGCAGCATGGACTATAATATTATGGGAACAAGTAGCTTTATCTCTCTGCCCTCCAAATTTCTGTCACTAAAATGAATGCTTCATTTCAGCTGTGTTACAAGATTCCTTTTCATGCTACGTATTTTAAAAAAAGGCTAGAATACATTCATGTGCCATAGAGGGGAACAGAAAGACCAATGATGATGTATTGATTCGGGGGGAAAAAACACGTTATTTAGGGCACATTAAAATAAACACTTATATAATTGAAGCTGCATAGTTTTGGCTTCACATTTGTACTTGCTGTTCTTGATGACTGTAAACATTAAACACAATGGCCATGGAACACCTACAGAGATGAAAGAGATTGCACCTGAGATGAGAAAAGAAAATTACATGTGGAAAATGCAGGAATAGTCGCTTGACTCTTGTATCTTAGTAAAGGAAAGATGGGAACTCCTGGTAACTTCATAGAATCTTGGGAATAAATAAATGACATACCAACATGAAAGATGAAACCAAGATCATAGAAAGAACTATGATCTTTTACCAGGTAAAATCCGAAAGGGAATTCATGGCCACTTCTGTGATTTAACGCAAGTTGTGGAGTCCCATAAAGTACTGGGAAATTGAAGATAGAAGTAAGATTTTTGGGAAAAGCATTTGCTCTCTATTTCAGAAATTCTCTGGAATACTAATATTAGGATGAAGAGGTCATCCAGCAATACCCCACAAAGGCAATTATGTGAGAGAATTTCCGGTGGGTTAGATGACATGTAACATTAAACTTCTATGATATGAGCAATTATCATTTTCTTATTTATAGAACATGTCCTATCTAAAGACAATAGTAGCTAGATACACAGATAATCTTTTTTTATTATATAGCACAATTATATTGTTTCTGGTAGCTACTTGCTGTGTATTGCTTAAAGTTGGTTGCTAGATGAGCATCCCTCTAGTTAAAATGAATTATTGAAACTAAAAGCAACCTGGAGTGTTGGTAACATTCTATTTCTTAATATAGATACTAGTTGCATAGGTAGGTTCAGTTTTTTTAAAAAAGCCTTTGAACTATACAATATGGACATTTTTCATACGTATGTTGTATTTCAACAAAATAAAATAATAAATCAGGGCAAGAATATATTTAATGTACAACATTAAAATACCTTAAAATGTGGAAAATATTGGAGTCACTATTATCTTTAAAACTCATTAGATAGGGGTGTATAGAAGTGTCAAAAAACTCATGAAGTATGCATATAGTTGTAGGATATTAATACATTCTAATCTAGCAAAACTGATAGCTATCAATGCCATTAGTATCACGTGAACTGTAATATATAAGGGGAAATTATTGGTGGATTATGGCACAGCACACAAAGTGTTCATAAAATTTTTGAAGGTGACTTCAGGACACTTTCAAGGGTTTACAAGTTGATCTCACTTTCAAATTATGTCTAATTTCATTTCTAAACTTAAGGTGGCTGGGTGAAGTGGCTCACATCTGTAATCCCAGCATTTTGGGAGGCCAAGTCAGGAAAGTTGATTGAGACTAGGAGTTCAAGACCAGCTTGGACAACATAATGAGACCCCATCTTTCTCTTTGTATAAATAATAGTAAAATTTAAAAATAAAAATAAATTAAGGACTTTCCTTTGACTAAATTATCAACCATGATTAAGGCTCTTTTATGACATACAGATACATAGAATATAAAATTAAGCACCATTTTGTTTTGCTTTCCCTTTAAACTGTATAGAGTTCATCATCTTCCCTGTATTTAAATTTTCTCAGGCTTTCCTCATCTTCATTCTTCTTAAATTCACTATCTCTGTATGTCTTAGACTAAAAAGTATAACCAGATGGTTCAAATAGCCTAATGTTTAGCTCTTGAAATCTCACCACTGTCATGGCTTAAATTAGTTTGAAGGTTCTTAATCTTCACTCTGCTCTCACATGTTCGAGAGATGCTGATGTCATCCAAACCATGGCACACAACGACAGTGACTTTCCTGGAAAAGCGAAGTTCTTTGGTAGCTGGGGATGTAAGTCAAGTTTGAAAAACTAAATATACATTATTTGGGAAAGGATTTTCATGTGACTGGACACACCTGATTTATATAGATTACACACTTAGACTAACAGCTACAAGTAGAGTGTCCCCTTTGTGTCTAGCTCAGCCTTTAACAAGTTGTACTAAGGTTTAGTGCCCACTATCAAATCTCCCCAAGGTAAAGCCATAGCCTCTGAAGAACAAGGAGGACTAAGAAGGCACAAAATTTAGGGAGAAGAATTTGAAACAAAATAGGATGAGCGAATTAAGTCACTCTTGGTCTGAAGAAGACACTGGCTTCTAACCTCCCTCCTTTTGGAAGTTGGAGGTCCTGTCTATCCTCCAACAGCGATTTCAGAGAAGGTGATCTGAGCTCACAGGGGTAAAGGGTGGTAAACTCCTGTAGCTAGTAGCTACCTGCTGATGGTCACACAGGTCATAGTCAAGAGAAGGGCCTCTAGATCAATTCAGTGAAAACCAATTCTGTAAGAGTGGATTGGCCAAAAGCAATTATCTAAGAATCAGTTGATGAGTAACTCACCAAATTCATCAATTTTACCAATTTATTAGGTAATTGTGTTAAGAAATATTCATCTTGAATATATTATATGAATATGAATGTATTCATCTTATGAATATATGCATGAATATATTTCTCTTCAATATATCCAATAAATGTGAATATATTAGTAGTATTTTAGGGATTATTTAATTTATCAAAAGCTAAGGGTCATAGATTCAGTCTTTTAATAAATATATTCATGAAGAACATATTCATGAGGATTGTAGTTATGAACTAAATCATCCTGTGAATATAGTAAAGGAGAGTATATTCAGGGAATTCTTTCATTCAATTATTCAATACTATGTCAGACAATACCCTAGACAATATGACTACATCAAAAATAAAATTACTGACCTAACAGGGCATCAATTCTTAATATATATATTGTCTTTTAAAAATATTTAATATAAGCTTTTGGCTAATCCATTTTGTAAATCTGGTGAATTTACCTGTTTCAAGAAGATATCTCCAAGTAACGTTGCAGCCTTCCTGTATTGAATGCTGATGATTCGTTATAAAAATCTTGCACCAGAGGTTTATTATATTGGTCCTTATCATTATTTGTAATGTTCACATATAGCTTTCTTTAAAGTTACATGTGAACTTTCTTTAGAGTTATATGTGAGCATTAAAAATTTAATAAGTGGTCATTCTGTGTAACGGCCAGAGTTACTTCCCATTTTGAACATGAACAGATGATTAAATCGAGATTGAAAAAATTTAAGAGACTTGCCCTATAAACTAGTAAGTTGGAAACCTGGTAATAAGACCCAGGTTTGTGAAATGCTAAGTCAAAGATTTTTTTTTTTTTCCTCACTTTTCAGAGCTGCCACTTACCAGTCTTACAACTCTGCACTTTCCAAAACTTGAGATTTTGTTAGCTGGGTTTAGCACAGGTTATTAACTCAAATTTCTATAACAACAATGAAAAGGATATCTTACTTCTCATATCATGGGATTTATACTTTCCACTCACTTTATTTTTTTAAAGCAAATTATGGTAGAAATATAGTACATCAGAACAATTTCTATGTTAAAGCATAAAAGTAAGGTTAATGTGAATATAACAGTTATTGTTACTAATTCTTATTTTTATTAAGCAATGAATAGCTTCATTAAGTAATACATTAGTCTTTCTTGCTAGCTTTGTGGGAGAAAGAACAATAAGACTGCTTGAGTTAAACTTTGTGTGGCTTTTAAAAGAGAAAATGTTCTTTCCCAAAGGGCAGTACAAATAAAAAACCCTAAGCTGAACATCATTATTCTCTGAGAAACTCATCAAAACAAAATGAAAATGTTGGCATTTTCGTAAACGAGTTTGCATTTTATTGAGCATGACTTCTATGAAAGATTTTTTTGGTCCCTGTAAGAGATGCCTGAATATGAAGCAGACTTGCTGGAGGATGTGTGACCTCTGTTTTTGTCTCTGAACTGTGCAAAGACAGAAAAGGGCTTTTGTTATTGTTTTCCTGTAAAAACCTCAGCTGTTTAATTTATTTATTCCCAACCAGTTCTCAAAGGGAACTCAAGCAAACAGAAATTGGTCACTAGACACCTCTTTTCACTGTTGATTTTCTTCTTTGTTTAAACAGCGGCTTTCCCGCTTTGGTAATGTCTTGGCTCAAACAAAAGTTATGGTTACACAAGAAAGAGTGTACAATTAGCTGTATACATTTGGAAAACAAACATCATTTGTATTATACAAAAGGCAGAAAGAGTCCACTGTAAGTCACTGTAAGATCACTTTACATGTAGACTTGAATTGTTCACTGTGCTATGCAGACAGAATTTAAGAACAAATCTCATGCTTTCATTCAGGCTATTCACCTATCTGACAGATCTCTGCCTATCACCTTGTAAACGTCCTAATAAATCCCTACTTAGCATCTTGTAAACTTACCATTTTCTACTTTGATCGATGAAGTTACCTCAAGACAGGAATCATAAGTTATTTCATTCCTAAAGTATTTAGCATTTGCATTGGTTCAAGTCAATGTTAACTTTGTGACAAAAGGGAGCCATTGAGAGCTGACGAGAATTCTAATAATGCCTGGTGTATGGTATGCTGGTGGATCATCTAGGGATAGGTTTATGGATTTTCTTCCTTCTTTAACTAGGCACTTAATAATAATCAATAATATAATTTAGCTCTTACTATGTCAAGACAATGAGATGATATTTAAGAAGACAAAGTTACTGTTTTATGGAAATTAGATACCAGATGAAAATGTATTTTATATGATTGTTAGGTCCTATTGGCATAAACATGAAGAGTACTGACAATAAAACTGTAGGGACCCATCGCCTAAATTCATCAAATATTTACTGAGCATTTATTATGAGAAATAGTGAATTAAAATATCTTTCTCAGCAAGATTTATCATCTCTGAGTCAAAGCTTTAAGAATGAATAATCATCTCACCGTTAGCCTGCTCATGAAATTATAGCGTTCTATTTTTCTTTTTCTTTAGAGATGATTATTTTTAACTGGAAGAAATAATGCATTTATAAAAATATTTATTTTATATAGAAATTTTTAGTGCATTATCTGAAATCCAAGTATATCTATCACTAGTAAATTTATGTAGATTATAACATGTCAAAATGTAGATGAGTATTACTAACATATTTGGCATAATATTATAAAGATAGGATTCAGAATGATTATAGTTATTTAATCATCTTCATTATAATGATTTCAAGTACATATTTTTGGATATGTCTAGCAAGCTATGTATAATGCTCTGTATTCAGGATAGAAACTAATTTGTATTTATTCTATTTTACATTGAAAAATGTAAGCTCCATTTTGTTACAAGTACAGTTATAAAATCCGATCACAGATGCAAAATTATACGTGTTATTTATAATTTTTAGATTTTTAAAAATAATTATACAAGTTTTATTACTCAACATTATATGAAAAGAAAGACAAATAATTTTAAATAATGATAAGGGATTAATGATATACATAAAATTTCATAGCTATATAATGGAAACAATTATCATGCTTGTATTTATTTCCAATAATTATGCTTTATTTTTCCTTATAAAAAACTTTATTCAGTATAAAACTTTACAAAATGTACTGTGAAGATTTTAAAACTGTGTTATTTTTCATTTTAATCATTAAATGGTTTGATTTTATGCCCACCGCAGTCATAGATGAGAGAAATTATTTTCTTTTACATCTTTAAGAAGTTAAATTAAAAAAGAAATAAGAATAATTTTGTCCAACTATACTTCAATGATTTTACTCATTCAACAGATTGTTCTGTAGTTACAAATTCTGAAGACTGTGGATGATAGAAGGTATTTGAAACACTGTCCTCAACCTCTGAGGTACTTACTGATTTATGGAGGACATATGTAGAGAAGTCACTGTAAAAGTAGGTGAACATTGCCTAGTGCTACATTGAACTATGGAATAGATGGATTACTTTCTTTTGAGGATATAGGGAAGACTTCATGGAAAAGTTTCTATTCATGGAAATTGATGGAAAAGCTACCTGAAATGAAGAGATTGTCAAGAATTAAGGATGGAAGTGCAGGAGGTTATTTTTATTTTTTTGCATGGTTTCCAACCATTCCTGAGCTCCTAGAATAACCCATTAGCTGCGTATTTGTATCTTTAAACCTCCAGAGTCGTTCACGCTCAATATATGTTTGTTGAATGAACAAGTGGATTATGTATAATTCAGCAGGAACACTTGCCATACAGTTCATGGTATGGAATGAGTGATATGACAGGAGGTACCAGTTGAAACCAGATGATGAAGGACTACAAATTTCAAATTAAGAAGTTTGAAGTCATTTACTATTACCTTTTTTTTTTTTTTTTTTTTTTTGAGACAGAGTGTTGCTCTGTCACCCAGGCTGGAGTGCAGTGGCCTGATCTCGGCTCACTGCAAGCTCCGCCTCCCGGGTTCACGCCATTCTCCTGCCTCAGCCTCCCCAGTAGCTGGGACTACAGGCGCCTGCCACCACGCCTGGCTAATTTGTTGTATTTTTATTACAGACAGGGTTTCACCGTGTTAGCCAGGATGGTTTTGATCTCCTGACCTCGTGATCCACCCACTTCAGCCTCTCAAAGTGCTGGGATTACAGGCGTGAGCCACCGCGCCTGGCCCTTACTGTTATCTTTTAAATGCTGTTTACTTAAAAGAAAGAAAAGAAAAGGAAAACTCATTGTGGCCACTATCAGTAAAGTTTATGAAAAGTAAACAAAAGAAGTTTGAACTTAATCTAGTAAGAAGTTTATAGATGGAAGAAATGGCATAATAAAGAGATTTCTTGGGAGGATGAATATAGCAACTATAGACTACAATATGAGTAAATCATGGTACTTTCTTGTGTACAGCATCCCCACAAATAAATATGCTTATAGTGTATATGTGCAAATTTCTAAGATAAATGTATATTCAATATTATACTCAGAAACCTGAATTCTCTCCATTCGGCATTGAAAAATCAGAAAAAAATGGCTAGACTCAGGAGTTCAAATAGTAAATTCTGACTTTTTAATTCTCATTTTGGCATTTCATTACGTGATTTGCTTCTGAAAAATTAAGTTTATCTATTCTTTAGCTTTGTAATGCTATGGTTCTTCTGTTTTTTTTTTTTTTTTTTGGTTCTCATTTGGCTACTACTCCTTTTCTGAATGTCTCAAACATTCATCAAAGGCTCATTATGACATGTACCTGAACTATCCTGCTATGACTACGTAAATGGAGAATTCAATCTAGTTTTGAGACAGTCTTAAATGTTCCTATTTATATTTCAGCTACTCATGCATGAACTTGATTACAAATTCTGTATACATAGCCATAGTTAGTGAATCCTCAAACCATATTGCAAGCGTATCATATTTCACTCACAGGACAACAGAATACCAGCTGTCATTGGTGTTTTATAAAGATAAATTACTGAACCACAAAAATCATGAGATGAATTGTAACACAGCACTTGGATTTCATACATGGAGGAACCGTGGCTTTGTCAGTCAATCACAGGTGAGCACTCTTGGTTTTCATGTCTAACAGCATTATTGTCACTACTGACAACTCTACTCATCATAGGGGAAGTGGGTTCTTTCTGGAAAGCCTACAGGGCTAAATTGCACTGCACATTGTATTCCTATTTACAGCATCTGTGCTTCACTTGCAGGTTTTTTCTTTGTCAATTGAAAAGTCAGCATTTGAAAGAAAAATTTCTTATAAATACAAATACATACATGAAAGTGTGCTAGTATAAAAAACCTAACATAGTCATTAATATTGCCATATCTGTTCCCAATATACAACAAGACCTTATGCGCTCTCAAACACAGGTAGATCTTGATGAAATGTTATGCTGTCACAGTAGAAAACAATGCTACAATCTAATCAGAATACAGAAAGAAATTGTGTCTGCATTAAAACCATTACACTCCAATATGAGCTCCAAGTTTGGCACCAAATTCATTTGTTTATTTTTACAAGCTATGGTATCTGTAACATAGCTGAGACAATGGTTACTTCAAGACAAATGGCAATTTAAACTGTACCAGGGATAAAGACAAACTATTTAATTCAACTTACAAACATTTTATTGGTCTTAATTGGGCTTAGAAATGTATATTTTACAATTCTGTCTAAAAGATTTTGCTTGAAATTAAATCAGTAATAAAAAATCTTCCAAGAACAACAAAAAGCCCAGGACCAGACAGATTCACAGCTGAATTTTTTTTTTTTTTTTTTTTTTTTTTTTTTTTTTTTTTTTTTGAGACAGAGTCTCGCTCTGTCGCCCAGGCTGGAGTGCAGTGGCGAAATCTCGGCTCACTGCAAGGTCCACCTCCCGGGTTCATGCCATTCTCCTGCCTCAGCCTCCTGAGTAGCTGGGACTACAGGCGCCTACCACCATGCCCGGCTAATTTTTTTGTAATTTTAGTGGAGACAGGGTTTCGCCATGTTAGCCAGGATGGTCTCGATTTCCTGACCTCGTGATCCATCCATCTTGGCCTCCCAAAATGCTGGCATTACAGGCGTGAGCCACCGTGCCCAACCTCACATACAACCTCATCAGATGTATGAAGACGAGCTGGTATCAATCCCACTGAAATTAATCAAGGAAAAAAAAAAAAAACATCGAGGAGGAGGCATTCTTTCCTAACTAGTTCTGTGAAACTAGTATGACCCTGATACCAAAACCAGGCAAGGGCACAGCAAAAACAGAAAATTACAAGCCAATATCCCTGATGCTGGGATATTGCATGCAAAAACATACATGCAAAAATCCTCAACAAAAGACTAGTAAGCCAAATCCAACAGTACAGACAAAGATGATCCATCACAATCAACTGGGTTTTATTCCAGGAATCAAAGGATGATTCAACATATACAAACCAGTAAATGTGATTCACCACATAAACAATTAAAAAAAAAAAAACCCGTATGATCAACTCAATAGATGCAGAAAAAGCACTCAAAATCCAACATCTCAAAATAGTAAGAGTGATAAATGACAGACTCACAGCCGACATCACAATGAGTGAGGAAAAGTTGAAAGCATTTCCCCTAAGAAACTAGAGCAAGACAAGGATGCCCACTCTCACTACGACTGTCCAAGATAGTACTAGAAGTCCTTGCCAGGGCAATTAGGCAAGAGAAGTAAGTAAAAGGCATCCAAACAGGAAAAGGAATTGTTAAATTATCTCTGTTCACAGATGACATGATCTTAAAGATTCCTCTAAAAGATCGCTAGTCTTGACAAATGACTTCAATAAGGTTTCAGGATACAAAATCAACATATAAAAATCAGTATCATTTCTATACACCAATAGCATTCGAGCTGAGAACCAAATCAAGAACTCAATTCCACTTACAATAGCTACACACACAAGCACACACACTATCTAGGAACATGTTTAGCCAAGGACGTGAAAGATCTTTACACAAACTACAAAGCACTGCTGAAAGAAATCATAGAAGACACAAACAAGTGAAAAAAAATCCCATGCTCATGGATTGGAAGAATCAATGTTGTTAAAATGACTATACTACCCCAAAGCAATCTACGGATTTAATGCAATCCTATCAAATTACTAATGTCATTTTTCACAGAAAAAGAAAAAAAAAATTCTAAATTTCACACGGAACCAAAAAAGAGCTCGAGGAGCCAAAGTAATCCTAAACAAAAGGAATGAAGCCAGGAGCATCACATTATCTGACTTCAAATTATACTATAGGGCTATAATAACCAAAACAGCATAGTATCGATATAAAAATAGACACATAGATCAATAGAACAGGATTCAGAAATAAAGCCACACACCTACAACCAAGAGATTTGTGATAAAATCAACAAAAATAAAGAATGGGAAAGGACATCCTATTCAATAAATGGCGTTGAGAAAATTGGAGAGCCATATGCCTAATAAAACTGGACTCATACCTCTCACCAAATACAAAAATTATCTCAAGATAGATTAAAAACTTGAATGTAAGATCTGAAACTATTAAAAAAAACCATGAAATATCCTAGGAAAAATTCTTCTGGACATTGGTCTACGGAAAGAATTTATGATGAAAACACCAAAGAAAATGCAACAAAACCAAAAATAGACAAATAACATGTAATTAAACTAAAAAGTTTCTGCACACCAAAGGAAATAATCAACAGAATAAACAGACAACCTACAGAATGAAGAAAATATTTGCAAATTATGCATCTGACAAAAGACTAACATCCAGAATCTACAAAGAACTCAAAGAACAAACAACTTCATTAAACAACAACAACAAAAAATTAAAAAGTGGGCAAAAGACATGAACAGACATTTATCAAAAGACATACAAGTGGACAATAAACATATAAAAATGTGCTCAATGTCACTATTCATCAGAGAAATGCAAATTGAAACCTCAGTGAGATCACAAAATCAATGATGATCATCTTACACAAGTCGGAATGGCTATTAATAAAAGTCAAAAAACATCAGATATTGGTAAGGATGCAGAGAAAAGGGAATGCCAGTACAACATTGGTGGGAACTTAAATTAGTACAACCTCCACGGAAAACAATACGGAGACCTCTCAAAAATCTAAAAGTAAAACTACCATTCGATCCAGCCATCCCACTTCTGTGTATATCTACGCAACACTCATATGTTGATCACAGCACTATTCAAAATAGCAAAGTCATGGAGTCAACTAAGTGTCTATCAACTGACTAGGAAAAGAAGATGTTTGTGTCTCTGTGTATGTGTGTGTCTGTGTGTGCATATATTATATACATAATATATGTTACATGTTATATGTATATATGTTACATACATGTCATGCATATACACATGTATGTATATAATATATACGTGTATATACACATATATACATGTATATACATGCATATGTACATATATGTATTTTTATGTGTACATATGTATGTATGTGTATCTATATGACATATATGTAATATAATACATATGTAATGTATTACATACATATGTAATATATTAGATATATGTTATGTATTATATGTTGTATATTACATGTTATATATGTATATATGTGTATGACATATGTAATATATTACATAAAATAGATATTACATATATGTGAAATATATAAAATATGTAATATATAATCACACATATAAATATATAATATACATATATTACAAATGTTTATATATTACATATATAAACTATATATGTAATATATGATGAAATACTATGTAGCCATAAAAAAGGATTAAATATATTTTGCAACAACATGAATTGAGTCGAGGTCATTATCCTAAGAGAAATAACTCAGAAAATCAAATACTGCATGTTCTTACTTAGAAGTGAGAGTTAAACAATGGACACGCATGGACATATAGATGGAAATTATAGACACTGCGGACTCCAAAGTGGGGTGGGTCAGAGAGGGTGAAGGTTGAAAAACTATTGTTGGAAACAATGATCACTATTCGGGTGATAGGTGCCCTAGTAGCCCAAATTTCACCATTATTTAAATATATCCAGGTAACAAGCCTGCACATGTACCCTCTGAATCTAAAATAAAAATAACGAAAATTAAATAAAAGATATTGCTCTTCAGTGTATACAACTTGAAGCTTCAAAACCAAAACATGCTACCATAATTATTAATTTTGAAACAGTAATATCAATACAACAACAATTTAAACAACACAAACCAAACCCAGAACCCCTCCACGTAGACTGTAAATTTCAGCGCGAGGTGGTGGTAAGGTGACTTCAATCCTGCCAGTTCAGATTGTCCTCAGTGCTGGGGCTTCTGCAGGCAGGGAGTGGACCAGGAAGCAGCATATAGGACTTCAATGCCAATTTAAGCAGCAGCAGAAACCCCACACCATGCCAATAAACCACAGTCCACAGCAAATGGAAAAGAAGAATAGCTAAAAACGGGAGTGTCCTTAAGACTTCTCTCCAATGCCTACAACCCACATATCATTTTATGTACTGTTATTCTAACCTCAGATAACTTCACTTAACATAAGCAAATGGAAGTATATTAAAAGACAAATCACCCAGATGATAAATATATTTGAATCACACTGTATATAGGAAGCTTTAAGAAACTGGAATACATGGCCAGGCGCGGTGGCTCACGCCTGTAATCCCAGCACTTTGGGAGGCCGAGGCAGGCGGATCACGAGGTCAGGAGATCGAGACCATCCTGGGTAACACGGTGAAAACCCGTCTCCACTAAAAATACAACAAATTAGCCAGGCGCCTGTGGTCCCAGCTACTCAGGAGGCTGAGGCAGGAGAATGGCATGAACCCAGGAGGCGGAGCTTGCAGTGAGCTCAGATCGCGCCAATGCACTCCAGCCTGGATGACAGAGCCAGACTCCACCTCAAAAAAAAAAAAAAAAAAAGAAAGAAACTGGAATACATGGCAAGAGAAAAGCATAGGTAGAAGGCAGAGATAGAGTAACGTCTTCAAATAATCTGCTCTTTCTACCCATCAAAGACAGGTATGTATTGAACTTCAACCTTGTGCTCTAGTGCTTACTTGTGAAAAATATATATTAATACATGCAAATAAATTCCTTCAATTAGAGTTTAATACTGAAGCAGAGTTTGGCAAGATGACATTACATAAGGGAGTTGGGAAGGAAGGTGTCAGAAGAGAGGATGAGTAGAAGTTTGTTATGGAGAAGGGTTACAAGATTCTATGATGAGCAATCTAATTTCAAACTACAAGGCCAGGTGCAGTGGCTCACGTCTGTAATTCCAGCACTTTGGGAGGCCGAGGCAGACAGATTACTGGAGGTCAGGAGTTCAAGCCCAGCCTGGTCAACATGGTGAAACCGCGTCTCTACTAAAAATATAAAAATTAACTGGGCCTGGTGGTGGGCATCTGTAATCCTAGCTACTTGGAGAGGTTGAGGCATGAGAACTGCTTGAACTCGGGAGATGGAGGTTGCAGTGAGCCAAGACCGCACCATAGCACTCCAGCCTGGGCAACAAGACTGAAACTTCATCTCAAAAAGTAATAATAATGATAATAATAATAATTTCAAATTACTAGAGATTTGAAGAAGCAGAGTGATATCATTTGGCTATGTCCCCACCCAAATGTCATTTTGAATTGTAGCTCCCATAATTCCACGTGTTGTGGGAGGCACCCGGTAGGAGATAACTGAATCATGGGGGTGGTTACCCCATACTGTTCTTGTGGAAGTGAATTTAAGTCTCATGAGATCTGATGGTTTTATAAGGGGTTTCTCTGTTCACTTAGCTCTCATTCCCTCTTTCCCTGCCCATCACGTAAGACGTGCTTTTCACCTTCCATCAGGATTCTGAGGCCTCCCCAGCCACATGGAACTGTGAGTCCATTAAGCCTCTTTTTCTTTATAAATTACTCAGTCTCAGGTATGTGTTTACCGGCAGTGTGAAAACAGACTAATACACAGAGCGTGCATTAGGGATAATGTGTAGTGCAGTCTGGCTGGCATTCAGGGTGTCTGGAGCAGAGGGAGAACCGGGGAACCAAACTGGACTTGGACCAGACTGTGAGAGTTTTCACACTCCATATAAAGACATTAGACATCACATTGCAAAAATTGAGAACATTTTAGAGGTGGCTTGAATTTATTTAATAAAATAAATAATCTCATGAAGCTGGAGTTAAATGGAGAGAAGAAAAAACACTACACTTATTCCTGCTACTTCTCAAATGAATGGTATTTTAAAGGAACATCAACTTACTTAGCAGCTAAGAGAAGGATCTATTCAATTTAACAAGGTGTTATCATGATCTATACAAGTTGTTCTTTCGTGAAACTACTTACATTTCTGTTTTAAAAACTTAAATTCTACATTCAGTAACGTTACTCAAAGTGTAATGAGCTGGCAGAGATACAAGATTTTCTACAAATCCATTCTGAAGCTGACTTCTGAAAAATCAGGTACAAAAAGCGGTTCTAGTTTTATCTCTGGTGGGGGCTTCCTACGGGGAAAAGAAGAGCCATGGACTAAAAATGACTTACCAATCCCTACCAGAGTAGATCCAGAGTGGAGGCGGCCATGGCAGTCATCCCACTGGCAAATGAATTAACACAAATTATTTCGCACATGAGGCTACGCTAGCAGGAAAAGATTCCTGGACTCTGACTAGATTCAAAGAGACAGCTTACCAGAGGCTTAAGGGCTGAAAGAAGCAGACACAATATATAGTACACACATCTGAGCCATGGCATTTATAGGAACAGCCTGTGGAATACCTGTGTGACAATCATTAGTAACAAATGAGGTCATTTGTCTAAAATGCAGATGCCCTCAGAGATTCTACTATCCTAGGTCTGTTGTGTGGCCTGGCCGGTGGTGATGTACCTACAGCCAGGGCTAAGAGCCATTGCTCAAATAGCAATGTCCAACAGAAATGTAATGTGAGCCACAAAGTTAAGCTACATGTGTGATTTTAAATTTTCTAGTAGCCACATTTAATAAAAGGATAAAGTAACAAGCGACTTAATTTTCGTATCTATTTTACCCAATATCCAAATATAATTATTGTAACATGCAATCAATGTGGAAGTTTGTAATGAGATGTCCTGCATCCTTTTTTTTTTTTTTTGTCATACAAAGCCTTTTACATACTAGTACATACTGAGTATTTCACAATGGAAGCTCATCTCAATTTGGAATGCCGCGTTTCAAAGGCTCATAGGCACCTGTGGCTGGTACTCATGAACTAGACCGAATAGATATAGAAAGAAGAGACATGACTTTTTGCTTTCACCGAAACTATTGTGAATTCTAAATCAACCTCAGGTTTCAGTTACTGTGTTATGTTACGTATTGCGTTTGTATTCTTTTAAATTTTTTAGTGATAGGGTATCACTCTGTTGCCCAGGCTAGAGTGCAGTGGTACAATCATGGCTCACCGCAGCCTCAGAATCCTAGGCTCAAGCTATACTCCCATCTCAGCCTCATCAGTAGCTGGGACTACAGGAGCATGCCCCCACACCCAACACATTTTTTAATTTAAAAATATATTTTAGAGACAATCGTCTTACTATATTGCCCAGGCTGGTCTAGAACTCGTGGTCTCATGGAATCCTCCTGCCTCAGCCTCCAAGTAGCTAGGATTACAGGCATGAGCCACTGCAACCAGTTATTCTTCTCTCTTAACTCCATGGCCTGAAACCTCATATCCCTCATTTCTACTGCTTTAACCTAGCAAATTCCTATCCATGCTTAAATCTCCACTGAAATAATCCTTGCTCAGGAAAATCTTTCTTGATTGTCCTGGCCCTTCTGTCTCCTCCTGCAACATCGTCAAAAACAAGAAGAATACAGCAAACACGTAAACAAAACCCAAGTGACCTGGTTTCTTGTTTCCTTGTCAAATGTGCTCAGTGTACTGTGTCTCTCATAATGCTACTGCAGTTGGTTGCACATGTATTTATGTGATGATGATTCTAACTCGCTCCTTCTCCTTGATGGAAGGTGCTGTGTCGGTATGTAATAGGGTCTGGATGGCAGCATATATCCAACATGGTTATGTTGAGTGGGTGAACACTTTCCCAGCTCCTGAATTAAGCCTTCCCTCTGCTGAAATAGATTGAGAGAATCTTTGTTTTTTGCAATTAGAAAAGCCTAAATAAAACGTGTTAACCTAAAAGTTACCCTAGATACGTAAAAAGAAGAAATAAAAGTGCATTTTGAAATATCTTATGGTCATATATACACACAAAATAAGTCTTTATGAGTCCTCAAGGACCAATCAACCAGAGGAGAATTTACCGCAAGGTGGATTAAGCTTTAGATTCAGGACCGTGCGAGTTCTAGCCATTCTCTTCTAAGGAAGGGAAGCCAGGTTACACTCAGGAAGCATTTCATTATAACATTATAAGTATTTCTAGTAAAGCACTTGAGACCTTAAAAAAATTAGAGACTCGAGCACCCAAGGTCCAAATATTTGTTATTGGTTTTTTTCATTCTAAATAAAGACTCCATTTAGTACTTTAATTTGTAATTTTGTATCATTTTAAGAGGTCCCCTACCTCCAATTTGTATAAAGCTTTCAACTACACAAAACTTGGATGCATCGATGCTGAGAAGATAAAATCTTTCATTCTTTGATTCATTTGTGTAATAAGAAAAAAAAATCTAAATCCTTCTCCAAAAATTTGGACTGTATAGGTTAAATCTCTTTTGACATTAAAAACTCAGTGCACCTGAAATCAAACTTGCTCTCCTTCTGACATCCCTAATGCTATCTCCATTATTGCCTTTTTTATCATTATAATGCTGTAAGTTGTAGAATACATGTGCAGAACGTGCAGCTTTGTTACATAGGTATACATGTGCCATGGTGTTTTGCTGCACCCATCAACCCACCATCTATCTTAGGTATTTCTCCTCAAGCAATCCCTCCCCTACCCTACACCCTGCAACAGGCCCCGGTGTGTGATGTTCCCCTCCCTGTGTCCATGTGTTCTCATTGTTCAACTCGCACTTATGAGTGAGAACATGCGGTGTTGGTTTTCTGTTCCTGTGTTAGTTTGCTGAGAATGGTTTCCAGCTTCATCCACGTCCCTGCAAAGGGCATGAACTCATCCTTTTTTATGGCTGCATAGAGTTTAGAAGTCAGTGCAGCAAGATATAAATTTGGTCATTATCTGTATGTATTATATTTAAAAACACTGAAGTGAGTAAGTGTCAAATGAATGAGAGTGTCAAAAAAGAGGATGTAAATACATTAAATTTTTAGATAGCAGACACTTAATAAATGTCTACAATTGGTAGATTCATTCTAATCTGATAGCATTAAATACCTTTTATAAAAATTCAAAAAATATTGGACTGTAATGCTTATGTATTCACCTTTCTTATTAAAGCGCATGGGTCAGCACAAAGTAGGTTACAAGCAGTTTAAGAGGGCCAGATTTCAGGGAACAGTGAAAGACGGTGTGTGTGGGAGGCACATTCCACTGCTTCTCACCACAACCACAAACGCCGTTCTCTGAAGACCGGAAATATCACAGGGATGACTCCAGACTTCCATTGGGTACCTTGTACTCTACTTCGTGAGATTAATCTCAATAGTTAGAACTGAGGATTGTGAGGGTAGGAAAATGAAGAGGCGAAAGTCACTGATCCTCTCTTTAAGATTTTTATAATCGAAAACACACTCAACACATACCAATTTTATGAGAGTACTATGAAAATTAAGTGCAAAATGTATGACAATTATTCATCCAGACATTTATTTATTCAACAAATAAGTGAATCCCAATTCTATGCTAACAGTGCTAGGAGTCTGATGGGATGCAAACTGATCATATTCCCATATTCCTGCCCTCACCAAGTCCACAGTTGAGTGATAGCAGCACTATTACAGGAATTCAGGGAAAAGAAGTGTTAACCTTGGTTAGCATAATAGGAAAACCTTAATAGTAAGGGTAAATTTTGAAACAGGACATCAGAGAGAGGAAGGATGCGTACCAAAAACATGAAAGGAAACAAGATTCTGGTAGAGGACATCACCATCAAAGCTAAATTCATCTTATTTACTCCTCAACCGTTGAGTATCACTCATTGACATTCAACCACTGGACATTAATACTGTTTCCCATTACTTTCACTGTTGTCTTTTGAATTTCCATGCTTTTCATTACTCTGTTGGAAATTTTTAAAGTATTACAGGGCTATGCAATGTAGTTAGATGTAAAAAGAATCAGTGGATGTAACCTATAGGAATATGGATACAGCAATGCCAAAAGCATTTCATTTGTACTATCATATGACATACATTTATTCTAAATGACTTTTTGTGTTCGCCCTTTGTCTCTTCTTCTCTTGTCCTGATTATCAGAAATCTGGGATTCAGCTAAGCAAGAAAGCCAGGAGGCCATAGAAAATCCCCTATTGAAAATGAAGCTTACGTGTAGATTGCTTTGATATGTAGCCTTCCGTGCCCCTTACTGTTAAGTAGCTTTAATTTCAAAATTATCTCTTCTTTTTGCTATTTAACCATAACACTGTCCTAGAGTGCTAAACAGTTTCTGCCAGAGAAAATGAAATAAGTATTCTATAACCCTTACAGACTTAAAATGGGAATACACAACATGCTAAGAAACAGATAAGTTGGAAACTTAAATAAAGCACCAAGGTCAGAAACTGAATTTTGCTTATGATAAATGACTTAATAAAATAGATTAAAAAAACACAACTGGTTATAACTACTCCCACAACCCCAGTTCTGCCATAAAAATAATGATTAAATCCAACAATAGGCTCAAAATCTCATTTTACTCACTGCAATCATAGATAGGGTTTTAAAATTATTTTTTATGGAAGCACAAATTTCTCAGTGAACAGCATGCTGCAGTTCTCTTAGGCTGCAGAAATACCTTAACATGACTTTGTTCTTCACAGTAATAGTCTCAGAGCATCCTGATACTCAGAGCACCAGAAGCATGGAGGTAAATCACGCTGTGAAAGATCCCAATGCTGGTCCACCAGCCAAGATCCCCGAGGCTGATACACCACAAAGGGAAATAGGGGCTGTCTCTACAACGTTTTGCAAATTAAAAAGTTAAGAAGAAGTGGTCTCAATGCCACATGACTTGGTACATTGAGAATGTCTTTGTGCTATGTTTTTCAGCTCCATCCGGTCACTTATGTTTCTCTCTAAACGGGTTATTCTAGTTAGCAGCTTCTGTAGACTTTTATCAAGGTCCTTAGCTTTTTTGTGTTGGGTTAGAACGTGCTTCTTTAGCTCAGCTAAATTTATTACTCACCTTCTGAAGCCTACTTCTGTCAATTCATCCATCTCATCATCCACCCACTTCTGTGCCCTTGCTGGAGAAGTGTCGTGATCATTTGGAGAATAAGAGACACTCTGGCCTTTGAGTTTTCAGCATTTTTTCGTTGATTCTCTCTCATCTTCATGAGTTTGTCTGGTTTAGATCTTTGAGGCTGCTGACCTTTGGATGAGGTTTTCGTGGGGACTTTTGTTGATGCTGTTGTTGGTGCTTTCTATTTGTTTTTCTTTCAATAGTCAGGTCCCTCTTCTGTAGGGGTGCCCTGTTTTGCGGGGGATTCACTTCTGACCCTATTCATCTGGTCCCTCCCACACTTGGAGATGTTACCCAAGGAGGTAAAGATGGCTTCCTTCTCCTTCCTCTGGGATCTCTGTCCCTGAGGGGCACTGATCTGATGCCATCAGGACTGCTCCTGGATAAGGTATCTGAAACCTCTGTTGGAAAGTCTCACCCAGTTTGGGGGGGCATGGGATCCAGGACCCACTTAACAAAGCACTTTGACTGTCCTTTGGTGGAGGGAGTGTGCTGTGCTCAGGGGAAACCCACTCGTCTGAGCTGTCCGGATTCCTCAGAGCTAGCAGGAGAAAAGACTAAATCTGCTGGTCCATGGAGACCACAGCCACCCCTCCCACTAGGGGCTCAGGCCCAGGAAGACCAGAGTCTGATCCCTAAGCCCCTCACTGGAGTTGCTGGAGATCCTGCAGGGAGGGCCCACTCAGTGAGGAGGGATGGGTCAGAGTCTGCCCTAAAGAGGCAGTCTGGCCACGATCTGCCACAGCTGGTGTGCTGAGTTGTAGGGGCCACTACCTCTTGGAATCAAGCCATCCAGTCTCCCCAGCACCAGCAGGGGAAAAATGGTGGCCTGGAGTTATCGTGATGGCTGCTGCCCAACGGCACAGGTTTATCTGTGTAACAAACCTGCATGTCCTGCATATGTATCCCAGAACTTAAAATAGAATAAAAAATCTTTATGCATATAAAGTAGTAGTGATCCATCTCCTGGGAACCCACACAGCCCTGCTTGTCAGGAGCTAGAATTCAACTGTCACGCCTCCCTTACCTGGGAGAACTTCTGAAGTACAACCTGAGCAATGCTAATGGCGACCTTGGTCTCAGGTGCCTAAGAGATGGAGCCCTTTCTACAGAGCAAGACTTGCCTTCTCAGGAGTCTATCTATTGAACTTCGCAGAAGGCTTAATACACAGATAACCCCCCTCCTGATGCAGGATTTGAAATTTCTGTCTGAAAATTGGAGCTTGGCCTCAATTTCCTGAACCTCAATATGTCTTTTGAGCTTCACATCAAATACTTCATAGCTGTTTAGGAAAACGGTAAATTAAGAAGGGGAACACTGTTACATTTGTAGCTCATTTAAAGTTCTCACTGATGCTATCACCTGTCTTGCTGCATCCTCCAGTGCTTGAAATCTTGTGTGACCTTGGTGTTATTGTGGATGTGGGTATAAAGGTTCTTAACAGCTGTAGGGTTCTGATGCAGCTGCCCCAGGCTGGCCCCATCAGGCAGCTCCTCGGCCTGAGGCTGGGAGATGGCTTGACGAGGCCAGCCTGGAGCAGCTGCATCAGATGGTTTGACATGCCCTGGTGGGCACAGGCTCTGCAGGGGCCAGTAAGTGACCGTGCTCCTCCTGCAGCTCAGACACTCCATTTCAGACTCTCTATTCACAACCCCTCACTTCCTGAAATTTTATCCCACTTCCCCTTAGACTGTTACTTTGTTCCACCATTCTACGTATCTCTTTCACAGAGGAGAGAGGGTCTAAAAACACATTGACACTAAGTATTGGCATTTTGAAAGATGTTTAAAAATACTTCCCACAATAAATAAATATCTAACTGTAAAATCCCATGCTTCTCTGGGGAAACGGTTTTGGATTACAGTCCTCTCTTAAGAACCTCATATTGCAATATTGAAGCAAGAGCTGATTTCAGGCCCTGCATAAGTGTATCTTACTTTGAGTCATCATTTTTCATGTGTTTACTTCATTTGCTTCTATTTTCCTTGCCTTTGTCTGACCTTTTGAAAACAGTAGGTTTACCTCATATCTGTTTGTCACTGTCATATAAATAGCAATCAAATAAAGCAAACTCATTGCTTACATCTGTAGAGTTTCCTAGGTTGGAAGGCTAAGGCCTCCACTGACTGCTAGGATAATGCAAGACAGTTCTCTGAATCCCGAGCACCTCATGCCAAATGTGATTTAGACTCAAACACATATGCACGCTCTTTCCCCTATATGTCTTGCTTTGCAAATTATTCTTCAATTCATTCAAAATGATTCCTCGAAGAGTGAACTGATTTTTAATTATTTAGGGAGATGGAGAAATGAGACAGAGGTCACATTTAAATATTGAGGTATCCGTATGTATACATCAGAGCTGAATCAATTTCTATGTATGATTTCTATGCTGTAGGACCATGTGGCCCCTCAGTCTGCTTCACTCCTTCCAGGGAGAGCACACAGTATGTAAGAGATAAGAGACACAAATCATGTACTATAACCTCACTCTAATACCATTTACTATTATGAATAAGTCAAATTATTTCAGGCAGATCTTTGATCTGGTCCAAAAAGAGATGACAGATCAATGCTCAGATATTCCTGTTGTTTTATGTTTTCAAGGAAAAACAATGTTTACTTCTACCAGGAGTTAAAAATAGGTAACTTTTAAAATTTAAAATACCACCTTTTAGAAGACCTTGCAGACTCCCAGATAATCCCTATAGTCAGAAGTTTTTTTTTTTTTTTTTAATTTTTATTTTTCTCCCAGGCAGGGTCTCCCTCTGTCACCCAGGCTGGAGGACAGCAGCATGATCACGGCTCACTGCAGCCTCTGCTTCCCGGGCTGAAGCGTTCCTCCCACTTCAGCCTCCAGGGCAGAGTAGCTGGGACCACAGGCATGCATCACCACACTACCATGCCTGGCTAACCTTTTGCATTTTTTGTAGAGATGGGGTTTTGCCACATTGCACAGGCTGGTCTTGAACTCCTGGACCCAAGCAATCCACCTGCCTCAGTCTCCCAAAATGCTGGGATTGGAGGCATGCGCCACTACCTTTGGCCAACTAAGTCTTGTTCCAATGTTCAGTTAATTGCCTCGTGTTTGTTACTCTGTAGGCTGTGTCTACAGAAAGTTACTATGTGTATTAGTTTTCTGGGGCTGTCATAACAAAATACACAGACTGGGTGCTTAAGCAATAGACATGTATTACCCCATAATACTGGAGGCTAGAAGTCCAAGATTAAGTTATCAGTACATTTGGGCTCTTCTGAGGCATCTTTCCTTGTAGTTGGCCATCTTCTCCCTGTGTCTTTTTTTGTTTTGGAGATAGAGTCTGGTTCTGTCTCTCAGGCTGGAGTGCAGTGGAACGATCTTGCTCACTGCAAGCTCCTCCTCCCGGGTTCACGCCATTCTCCTTCCTCAACTGCTCAAGTAGCTGGGACTACAGGCGCCAGCCCCTCACCACGCCCAGCTAATTTTTTGTAATTTTAGTAGAGACGGGGGTTTCACCATGTTAACCAGGATGGTCTCGATCTCCTGACCTCGTGATCCACCTGCCTTGGCCTCCCAAAGTTCTGGGATTACAGATGTGAGCCACCACGCCCGGCCTCCCTGTGTCCTTTCATACCCCTCCCTCTGTGTGTGTCTGTGTCCTAATCGCCTCTTAAGGATGCCAGTGAGATTGAACTAGAGCTCACCCTAACAACCCTGTTTTAGTTATTTAAAGCCTCTGTCTCCAAATACAGTCACATTCTAGGGTACCAGGGGTTAAGACTTCAACATATGACTTGTAGGAGAACACAGTTTAGCCCATAACACACCCTATAGTTATATTTAGTTCCCTTTCAATGCTTGAGCTTTAGCATTCTGTCTTTCCGTAGTCTTCAAGTAAAATCATTGCAGGTTTTTTAAACATTTCAAAGTGTGTTGTAAAATCCTTCAGTATGTTCCACATTCACTTTTGCTGCCCTTCTCGAACTTGTGTCTTACGCATCCTCTTTGAATTGTGGTTCATAAGAACAATCTACGTTTTATAACAAAAGATTATCATCCATTCCTTGTAACTTTTGCTTGCCTCCTAACACAGTGCCTGGCTCATGGTAAGCACCCAAAAATATTTGGATGAATATAATGAGAAATTTTATCATTATACATGGTTGTAATAAGTGTTATAATCCTGACTTATGTCTAGCTTGTAGTTCATTATGATTCTTAAATTATCTTCTGCTTTGCCAGCAAATAACCAATCAGTTTTACTTGAACAGATGCTTGCCTAATGATTCAAATTCTTTCAGAATAATTGTTCCGATTACAAAATTTTAAGCAACAAAGATTCCCAAACCTGAAGTTTTAAAACAGTTGGCTCTCATAATACCCTCATTTTTAGCTTTAGCTTCTGCTAACCGTTTTGTATCACTGAATAGTCATGGATACTTTTTTTATTTTTTCCCAATGAAAGTAACCTGAAAACACCATTCAAATAATATTTGTGCTAAAAGGTCACTTCTCTGACCTACAGATCAAAAACTTACAATAGGTGAACTGTTCTGCATGATAGTAGGGTTTCTTTCATTCTTTTTTTTTTTTAAATATCCCTTTACCACCTGATAAGAACTAGTACTGGGAGATTTCCTCTCTAGAGCTTCCAAATATTGGTACCAACATTGACTGCACAACATAGAATTATATGTGGAGCTATTTAGAAATGCAACAACCTAGGAACTATCTTAGACCTTCTGATCAGAATCTCTGAGGGTAGAGAGTGTGTTTTCAGAAGGTGAACTGGTAATTTTTATGCATAGTCAAGCTGAGAAATTTGCTTAATAAGGAAGTAGTTCCAAAATGTAGCTGCACATTGAAATCACCCAAAGAAGCTTTAACCTGGTGATGTCTGGATCTCAGTCCACTGCCAGGATAACAGAAATTTAAACGTTTCTCACGTGATTTAATGGGTGACCAAAAAGATACACTGCTGAGAAATTAGAAGGACATTACTATATTTTTAATAAATCATTCAAAAGTGAAAAGCATAACATTAGGATGAGCCCCACATATGTTTATTACAAGTGGTTCAGTATGAATTGCCAGAGACTGTAAAATGTGGACAGAGATGTGTCTGGTTGTGCCTTGGATTTTGCCAGAGACTACAGTTTTTAACACTTAGCTGTGATGGAATTCTCTGGAAATCATATCATAACGCTGATTATTGGACCCATCATCAGAGTTTCTAATTCAGTTGTCCTGGAGTGAATTCCAAGTATTTACCTTTTTGCAAGTTTTAGACTAATATTGATGCTGCTGGTTCAGGAACCACATTTTGCGAATCACTATCATTGAGTTTCCCCATCCACAGAGAGCCAATATCCTTTCACACAGGTGAGTCCATTGGTTACACCTCACAACTAGTTGTGGTTACAAGACCACAACTCAAGGAATATGCACCTGCCTTCAAAGAACATCGTGCAATATGAGAACTACAAAGTATTCTCACAGAATTCCATATTCCCTACAAAATCATGGAGGAAAAAAATTATACAGGTTCTATGGTATCACCATTAATTTTCATAATCTCTATTATACTATAGTGTGGATAGTACACATTTAATTTCCATTTGTCATCTCATGCATACTGTAATATTTTCAGACTTTTCCTGTCCTCTATTTTTAATGAATGCTTGGAATTAATTTCAAACCCTTGAAGATAATCTACAAGGCATTTTTCTTTTGATTTTTTCCCCATAATGTTAAACGTGCTTTTGAATCTTTGACTCAGAGGTATGGGCTTGCATTTTGTATATTATGGGTTTTTACATGAAATGTATCTTGGAGACTTGAAACAGAAAAACATTTTTGCCTTTACTTATTAAAGCCTCACCTGAACCATGCTAGAGAATCCCTCTTAAGTCCTCTCTCACAATAATAAGGTATATTTTCTCAGATCTATGTGAACAAACTTCACATTAAGTTGCAAACTGGGACACCATAAATATTAAAGCTTTTCTTAGATGTGGCTCATTACCTTTCTTCATCTTCAATTTTTAGTTTGCCTTTGTCCTTGACGTTTTCCAGAGTTCCCATGGAAAAACATTTTCTGTTCGGAAATCCACTTTACTTTCCAAAACCATTTGACTTACCAATTGTCTCCAACAAGATTGACTCAATAATGAATTCAATAATGAATCTAATCTTTGGTGGGGAGGGAGGGATAATGGAAAATGTGCTCAGCTACAGCTATAAACACTAAACACTCTCAAAATTTTATTCATATTTAGGGAGATAACCTATATGACCTAGAATTTGTGTGATCAATCTTTTGCAAAAACCTAATTGAGAGAAGTAATATTTAGGTTTGAAAGTATAAAGAATACAGCATTCTCTGCTTCTCTAGGTGTTTTTAATTTGACCCTCGCATTGACTTGTCATAAACCTCAGGAAGTCTACTCCTTTGAACAAAACAGCTTCAATCTTTGGGATTCACTTTTAAGATGATGCTCTTGGCTTTCATTGAAGTCTTTTTAAAAATAAAGAAACACACACATGCAAATGATATAAACACTGCTTTGTATTTGCCATAAATGCCCTCCATATATGGTTCTACAGTAGAAAATTATCTTTGAATTTCACCCTGTGTAAACGTTGTCTTCTTTGAAGAACTCATATACCTTAAAAATATTGTTTACTTAATATTTTTCTTTACTTATGTAGCAAACTCAGATCTTATTTGTCTCCCTTTTTCTTGATATCATTTTCATATAAAGTAATATTTTTCCTATTTATACATCACTGAGGTATTTTAAAGAAACAGGAGAGCCATTAATATTAAAAGATGACAGATGTATTAGTAATACCCTCTAGAGCTTTGATAGCAGAATGGGAGGAAAAGTAAAAAGAGAAAACAAACGTATTGAGGAAAATGTCTCTTGATTTTATACATTTTAACCTTATGTCATTCTCAAAACTACTCTGACCACTAGATATAACGATCTTTCAACTGATACCCAGGGAAGTTAAGTGATACACCTACAGCCAGGTACCTGATAAACTAGAGGGGACAGATTTAAATACATGTCTTCTGACCACAACAAGCTACAACCAATAACACACACAGGAAGGAAGCTATTACAAGATGCTCACTTAAAATATAGTTATGTGACTTGTACCTGTAGACTTCCATGTGAAACCATCCCATATTTCCATCTGCTTTATAAATATAGTCCAGCTGTGCCTCTGCTTTCACTCTGAAGCTTTAGAATTTTATAAAGAAACGTAGGACTCATCCAGGAAAAAATAATTCAGATTGTAGAAATGGGAATGTGGGAACACGCATGGGTGTTGGGAGGACTAAACTGCTATGCTTTTTCACTGAAATTAATGAAGACAGCATGGGCTAGTCTAGAGCACTAGATGTGGAATTCATGTTCACAACTGTTACCAAGACCTGCAAGTTTCGGAGGTCATTTAACTCTCCAGGCCTCAGTTTCCGCAACAACAAAACACAGAGGTTATATTGGATCATCTCCATATTCATTTGCACCCCTAATCTTCAACTCCGTCTTTTTCACCTATAAGCTGATTATTATAGTTTATAGCTGGATTTAGAAGGTATCATACAGTTACAGGTGAGTTCATTCAGGGGACTGGACATTTCTTCAAGTACAGGAGAACAGTCAAGGGGCGCTGCAATCATACATGCTTGTGTTGTAAGCAAGCAAAAAAAATGTGAAGGAAAAAATCCAAGGACTTCGGATATGGCTACATAGAGCATTAATGGAGATAGTCCAGTTAATATATATTTATTGTTATGTAGTTTCAAATTGCTAGGAGGAGGATATTGAATGCACCTAATGCAAAGAATAAATGTTTGAGATGCTGGATGTGCTCGTCACTCTGATCTGATCACCAAACATTATATGTATTGAAATATCACCATGTACTCTATGAATATGTACAACTTTGCATCAATTAAAAAATAAAAATAATTTAAAAATAAAATTAAACAGATTCACTTAATAACCAATTTTGTTTTTACTCAAGACTGTTGAATGATTGAGTGATTTCACCAACAGGGTTGTATTTCCTGTGGTTTCTTGCCATCTATTACTTTGAAAGTCTCTCTGTATATTGTTTTTATTTGTACTTATTTACTTCTTTAGCAAACTATCATCATTGTATGTCACCCATCTAAACACTAAGATGTTGAACTTGGTGCTCCCATTTGCACTCAGTATTTTAATCAAACAAATATTTATTTGCACTCATTATGTATTTTAGACTTTGTTCAATACTGAATGGATGCAATCTGTTCTGTTGCCTCTCTCCGTCCCCCTCTGAACCTGCACTATTGATCTAGTCACTCAACCTATTACATTTCCCCAAGTTCCATATTTTTCATGAAGCCTGGATTCTATAAGTGAGTCATTTCACTTAGTTTTCTTTATCACCCTCCATGTAGAAGATCCTTAACTTCCTTCACACGGAAGGTTCCTTCTTCATGCTCATCCTGATTTGTGGACTCCCAATTTCCTAGTGTCATTTTAAAAAATAAATTGCACTTGTATTGGAGAAATACCAGTAAGTTAGGAATGCCTGATGGCAGTACCATAGTTTTGGAGTTCCATACATGTGGTATTGTAACTGGGTATGTTTTGTGCCTAAGGAGTGTTTATGAGAGGAATATCCCTTGTTTAGAAGGAGGCTATTATAGCAGGAGGCCCCTGCACTCACCCACTGTGCATTTCATCTCCTTGCACCTGAGCTGTTACCAGGAGCCCCAAAGAAGTGCTCCCAGGTTATCTGATTAGATTGCTGAGTGATCCGCTGCAAAGATTCCCAGTGAAAAGAACTATCGATGTTGCCCTGCTTGGCAGGCTTGCTTCCTGTTCAATAGACTTCTGTGTAAGCTGATTCTGAATGTGATCAATAATTGCCTTCTAAGCCTCAATGTTTCACTGGATCTCAAGAGACTGCCTGATGGGCATTGCCCTAGCTCCCTTCTACAATTAGCTGTTTACCTCCTCTTAATCAAAGCAACTCCATCTCTCCACTAAAACTGTTCCTCAAAAGCCACCAATGAGCCTTTTCCCCCAAACCAAAGCCTTTTCATTCTCTTGATACCCAAGTGTTTTTGACACCTTTTAGCATCCCTTCTTTGATAAAATTCTTAGTCCACGTGTTTCTTTTTTCTCATAATACCTACAATTTATTCCTTTGTTTCCATGCCTAATTTTTTTTTCTTTTTATCCCATTAAGAATTGTAAATTATCAGTAAAATGTCAGTTCTAGTATTTTTTTTCTAGTATTTTTTTGGAGTCTTCAAAGTCAGTCTTGTGATTCAACTTATTATATCCAAATCTTCCCCTGACCACCACTGCATGTTTTCATTGAATTACGCAGGTGACACCAAGTTCAATGCGTCTATTAACTGTCCTGTTCCCCACCACTCCCCTCACACAGGCAGGGACCCTTACCATCTCTTCAGAGGCAACTTCACAAGTTAGTCCTCAGGTTTCAAATGTAGAACCCATTTGTCATCCTGCTCCTGCTTCTGTAATTTTATGTAGTATGCCTAGTTTTTCTTTGGGAGATATTTTCTACCATTCTACCTCTTTATTCTCTTTACTACCGCTTAGTCCAGGCTATCACTCTTGACTCCGCCTGCTTTCTGGACTCAAGGGCCTTTTTCCATCCTGTATACTACTGTATACTGCTCCTACATTTAATACCTGCAGATCGCTTATCATGCCATTTTTACGCCTAGTGACCTATGCTAACATGACGGAGAGCATAACGTTATATGTCCCTAAATGAATGCAGAGCCCCCTTCAAGGGTAGCTCTCATCGCCCCTTCAGTAGGCTTTTTGAATTTTATAATCTGAAGACAGTGTCCATCTTTTTCACTCTCAGAATCAAAAGATCTCATTTTCTCCTTCCAGGTCACAAGGTCTTTCTTCCCCACCAACCATAGGTCCTGCCACTTTAGTATGTTAAGAAAATAAGGTGCAATCTTTGCTGGACGATGACCCAGTCTTCCTCGCTTCAATGTGGTTTATATCAATAAAAAAATCTTATTTTAAAATACTAAGTATATGGTCTTAGTTTTCAAAGTCCCATGCCACCCATCACTTATTAAAATATGGGCTAAGTGTGATGGCTTACACCTGTAATCCCAGCACTTCAGGAGGCTGAGGCGGGTGGATTCCTTGAGGTCAGGAGTTTGAGTCCAGCCTGGCCACTGTGGTGAAATCCTGTCTCTACTAAAAATACAAAAAAAGTTAGCTGGCATGGTGGTATGCACCTGTAATCTTAGCTATTCTGGTGGCTGAGGAATGAGAATCCCTTACACCCAGAAAGCAGAGCTTGCAGTGAGCTGGAGATTGCACTACTGCACTCCAGCCTGGGTGACGAAACCTCAATAAATAAACAAACAAACATAAAAATAAAGTATGTACAGAGACCTCTACCTATTATTTATATGCAAGCAAAAGGAAGAGTGATTTTATTTTAGAATGTATCACTTTTATCTCCATTTTTTTGATATGGCATGGTAACTTTATTCACCTCCACAGGTGCAAAATTATAGAATAAGAACAAAGTTAAACACAATTGACTTTAAAATATACAGTGCCCAATGCATGCAATATATAATATTTGACCAGTCATGGTGGCTAACACCTGTAATCCCGGCACTTTGGGAGGCCAAGACGGGCAGATTACTTGAGGTCAGGAGTTCAAGACCAGCTTGGTCAACATGGTGAATCCTTGTTTCTACCAAAACTACAGAAATTAGCCATGATGGTGTGCATCTGTAGTCCCATCTAATTGGGAGGCTGAGGTGGGAAGATTGCCTGAACCCTGGAGGCGGAGGTTGCAATGGGTTAAGATTGCACTACTGTACTTCAGCCTTGGGGGTAGAGCAAGACTGTGTGTGTGTGTGTGTGTGTCTGTGTGTGTGTGTGTGTGTGTGTGTATATATATATATATTTACCAATACAAGCATTTATAGGTATTGAAAAAGGTAAACAACCAAAAGGTAACGTTCACGTTGCTGCTGCTCTAGACACTTAATATACCTAAATAAACAAATCCATAAATAGAACTCATTTTATTTGGCAGAGGATCATTATGCACACTTTGCTCTTTGCTGCAGGTTTTGTCCCCACCATAATGTCTAAATTGTTCACATGTGCTGCCAATACATGATTGCAATTATAACTTAAAAATAAAGGCAATTCTATGTTTCTTCTCTTTTCTGAGCAAGATAATAGTATTTCTTTGGAATATAAATTGCTACGATTTTTAGAGTTAGAAATTCTTCAAAGAACAATTAAGTCTTTGCTGAAACACAAAATAGAAGATAGTTCTAGAGAAGATTATAGCGTTTCAATTCAGTGCCCCCAATGAGAAATTTAAAAATTGGCTTAACTGTTGCCTGAAGTCATATCTCAGATTCTAAGATGTCAAGCAGTATGTTTTGAATGAGCTTAAATACATTCACCAATATAAGCCCTGTAAAGTTACTCGAGTGAATCAAATGTTATTTCATATATATAATCAAAAAAGGAAAAATCATATGGTTATAATATTAACAATGGCACACATTTAACTAAAAGTTTCAAACATTTCTCTATTATCTTAAGGAATAGAACACAAAAAAAATCAACCAAAACAGTTTTTTTAAAGTTAACACAAAGGAATAAAAAACTCCTTTAGTTCGAAATGGCTATCTGATTCAAAATTATTCGAGTAGAATTTCACTTTCATACTAGTACTTGGTAATACATTTTTTCCTTTCTCTTCTTGTAATACTTTGGAGGTGCTAACTACTGTAAACCGAGTTTTTGTCATTCTAATTATAAATACTGTATTATGGTAAGTGGCATTATAGAAAACACTTCTAGAACCTCAGAGTTGAGTAAACGGCCAGCAAGAATGACCTGGTGATCAGAGGGTCTTTCAAATAAAATGAAGTTTTCACTGACTCAGTGAGAACAGATTGTGTCTTGCATCCTGCCTGGTATCTTTCATTTTCACAGAAAGGCCCTGGCGAGTTGGGGGTGGAGGGAACACACCACTGAAATCACATGAATGAAAAAAAAAATCAGTGAACCCCAGAGGTCAGGAATTCAGAGACACACAAAGACACCCAACCACTGGTTTGGATTCAAGGTTAGGGGAATGAATCCCAGTTTTCTCACTTACTGTGGGGCTGGAGCAAGTTACTTACAAAAGAGGGCCGTTGTCATTCAAATAAGACTTATGCCATAGAAGATGAAGAGTTGCCAATAGATACTATGTCAGCACAGTGCTTGGCACAGAAGATACACTCAGAAAATGGCACTCTCAGGTACAGAGTGGTACCCAGAGACCACTCGTCCAGCCCAAAGCCTGAGGATTGTTTGGGAGGTGGAATGATCAGTGTCATACAGCATCAGACTGCCCAGAAGAAAAGCTCCTTTCACCCGATCTCTGTGTCTAAGATCAGGGGATTCACTTTGGAGCCTCCCAAACTAGAGGAAACAGTTTTACTCGCAGTGGTTTTCTATTTCCTAATTATCATTATGTACACCTGGTTATTCTTTTTCTGCCTTCAAAATCTTCAGAGAACTTTGGTTTCCTGTTCCCAATGTGGATCCTTTCATCCTCACACCATCTGAGAAAGTGATTTCTTTTTAATGCTCTAAGAAAATGGCAGGGGCACTAAAAAAAGAGAAAAAAAGGCAATAATACGATGTTCTATCTTATCTATCTTGTAACATATCTTTTTCTAAAAAAGAAAAAAATAAAAACAGAGAACCTGTGAAGCTAATCAGCAGGATTGGCTCCAACTGGATCTGGCTGATGCTTCTACGTGGCTAGGGAACCCAGGTTTGTTTAAAATGGTGCTTCTGGGTCATTTTCTATATGAGATTCCAGAATAACAATGGTGAATCACAGTGCCTATGCTCCAATCTAGTATAGAAGGTTCAATCCAGAGACCGGGGATTGTAACAGAAATAAACAAGCATCAGAATGGGCAGTAGCCAACACTATGCAAGGAAATAATCTAAATTTTAACGACCTGGACTAGGCATGTTATTCCCTCCCACTGAGGCTCTCTGAAGTTCAACTTCTTTAGGATTATCAGTCTTCATTTGATCCCTAACAAGGTCCAACCTGATTTTTAGAGAATCAAGTGGAATGACAGGATATCAACTAGTGAATCGTTTATTGAACACAAGAGGCAGCCTTCCTGAGTTCAGAGCCAGCCTCTGCCACAAACCACATAGCACATTGTTGAGTGTAAGCTAGCTATTTAAACTTCCAGTGCCTCAGTTTTATCATCTATAAAATGGGGATAATTCTTGTACCTACATCATAGAGTAATCGTGTAATTGGGTTGATTTTTGTAAAATGCATAAAGCATATATAACAGATAGCAGAAACTGCAAATGTTTGATAGCTACATGACAGAATAAACCAATCTACCATGAGTTTGGAATTACAATTAGTATTGAATCCAAGGATTGAAAAACACATCTCATATCACCTTTACCCCTTAACGAATAGTTTAGTCAGTTACAAAACTTGGAACACTCTAAAAGAAAAATTATTTTTCTAGCCTTATTCTTTCATTATGGTATGAAATTATTATCCCTGCTTTGTAGAGGAAGCAATTGAAATCCAAGAAGTTAAAATTACGTACTAAAAGTGAACAAAAGATAAAACGTGAGAAGAGATAAGACTAGAAACTGAGAAAAAAAATGTCACCAAACCTGTTGGGAGAGAGAACTTTTTTTCAAGATGTAATTCACAGCCCTTCCTGAAAATAATTAGAATTCCTGATAAAACACTTGAGTAATTTTCTGATAGACTCTCATGATACTTAAAGATCTTTTCTGGGAAGATCCACTCAGCTGACTGTCAGTTTTGAAACATACCTGTTTTTTGTTTGTTTTAACAAACAAAGTTGAATTTGTTCTTCAATATATGTGAACATAAAAATTTTTACAAATACTGTTAAATATAATTGTAAATATTAGTTATTTTATTTTTTTTAAATTATACCCCTACATCTTTAATCCATCTTACAAGTAGTCTAATCTTTAACCAGGCAATTCTTCATTGTATGACCTCTCCCCGCCACCCCTCACCCAAATGTTTCTACCTAGGAGAGAATCTTGAATTCAGCTTATTCAGCAACCTTTCATCCAACAGCATGTTTGAAATAAAACATAATGTGGGCTCATAATCATCTTATCTGAGAAGTTGTCTTTAAATATGTACATATTTCCCAGTTGAATACAGCACTTTTTCCTATATTCCCAAAGATTCTTACTCCTTGCTGTTTTTTAATTAATCTCCAAACTCATATATCCATTGAATTAAACTTGGAAGGAATATTAGGAACAAACTAGTCCAACTTTCCTGATTTAAAACATCTGCATCTTTCCAGCTACGGACATGGAGACTCAAAGATAACTTTAAACCGAAGACAAGTGTCTGCAATAAGCCATTACCATGGGCACAAATAGCTTTTCTATTCACAGTAGGTTCATTTTATTTATTTGTTTGCTAGTTGGTCAGTTGCTTGTCTCTCCCTTTCCCATTCAGGCTCTAGGCGAAGTAATAGGAAAGTATCATGAGCAGTGCACAGTCAGACACAACCAGGTCCACAAATATTTGTGTCTTTCCATAATGTCAGACTTTCATCAATGCTACTTCAATCATCAACGCCATGAGCTATCTGAAGCTCCAGAGGAGGCAATTCTCTTTAGTGCCACCCATTCACTTGGCAGAGCCATAGGCACACAAGCTCAAGTCACTCCAAGGGCCAGTCAATATTGCAAACCATATCTATCTATCTATCTATCTATCTATCTATCTATCTATCAATCATCTATCTATCTGTCTGTCTATGTGTTTTGACTAAACATTCCACAACAAAGTAACATTTAACATTAAGATAAAGGAAATAGGAAAAACGGGTTAACAAACCAGTTCAGGGAGAGCAATGTGGACAAAACAATGCCTCGTCCTGATCCGGGTGGTCCATCAGGGTCTTGCAAGGAAGAGACTTTAATGTGGGCAGAGTCTTCCGCAGAGGATGCTGGGTGCTTATCACAAGGGACAGAAAGATGGTGTCTGCTAAGACAGAGGTTTCCAACCGGTGAAGTCCTGCTCTTTTTTATGGCCACAGAGCCTTCTGGTGAGGACTAATAGTGAAAGGGTGTGAATGATTATGTCCTTATCTGGTTGGGTGCAGTCTCTATTGGTCAGCTGAACACCTGGTCCCTGTTGGCATGATGGCTTTTCAAACGTAAGATGGAGTCTTTTTCTAAGGTGGAGCTACTTATGCCAAGGGTGCTTTATACACAGAAACTCTACAAAACAAACAAGAACCAAGCAATCCAAGGTTGGTAAGAGAAGCTCAAGAGAAAACATGAGCTAGCCAGTGGTTCTCAAACTGTAGCCGGCACCGGAATTCACCAGAATCACCTGGAGGGCTTGTTCAGACAGACTGCTCAGCCGTAGCCCGTCATGGCTGATTTTGTAAGTCCAGGGTGAGGTCTGAGAATCTAATCTGCATTACTAACAAGTTTCCAAGTGATGCAGATGATACAAGGGAGCCACACCGTGAACCACTCAGATGTGTTTTTTCAGTGGAAACTTCTTTTTAATCATCGCTTTCGGGCCAGACACACCCTTTCCCTCCTTCTCCTCCAAACTCCAAAGGTCTCCCTCCCCATGAAACAGGGGCTGTACTAAGGGAGGTCAGATGGCGGAGGGTTGGCCGGGGGGAGGGGTTTGGGACTCGGGGGTGTTTAGTGGATAAGCGGTAATGAGTGGATAAGTGGGAGATGATATAGCAGGAGTTTCTAGAAGGATTTCAGAGGGAATTTCCCTGTGAAAATTAGATCCTCACCCTGAAGGTCCACTTCTGAATCTCTAGCCGCATTTTTTTATTGTAAAAAGCTGGTTCCTTTTCTCCCATGTTTCTTTCTCCTCGCAGGTGAAACAGATCCAAAAAGGGGCAGGTTCTCTTAATCAAAACTATCCTTCCAAAAGTTTTACTTGGAGAAGTTATTTGGGTAACAAGTTTAACATTTACAAATCCACCGTCCCCTCTTCTCCCACTTTCCCTAACATCTATTAACATATCTGGAGTTGTTTTTATCGGTATTCCCAGCCTCTGCTGGTTGATGTTAACATGACATGAGGAGTGTCACGCGCGTCCGTGTGAAGAGACCACCAAAGAAGCTTTGTGTGAACAATAAAGCTTTTTAATCACCTGGGTGCAGGCGGGCTGAGTCCGAAAAGAGAGTCAGCGAAGGGAGATAACGGTGGGGCCGTTTTATAGGATTTGGGTAGATAAAGGAAAATTACAGTCAAAGGGGATTTGTTCTCTGGTGGGCAGGAGTGGGGGGTCGCAAGGTGCTCAGTGGGGGAGCTTTTTGAGCCAGGAAAGGGACTTTCACAGGGTAATGTCATCACTCAAGTCAAAGACCGGCCATTTTCACTTCTTTTGTGGTGGAATGTCATCAGTTAAGGCGGGGCAGGGCATTTTCACTTCTTTTGTGATTCTTCAGTTACTTCAGGCCATCTGGGCATATACGTACAAGTCACAGGGGATGCAATGGCTCGGCTTGGGCTCAGAGGTCTGACAAGGAGCTTGTGAAAACTAAGACCAGGGAACTACCCCATTTAGATCCACACAATCAGAATTGGAAGGCTATGGTCTGGTATTAGAATTTTTAAAGATCCCAGGTGATTCTGATGTTCCTCCTACGGGGAAAAAATCAGTTTCAATCAGTCAGTTACATCTGTGTGAGACTAAGCTGTCTTTTAATCTGGATAATGAGAAAATACCTAACCCACAGGCTGATTTAGACAGCAAGAAAGTTGCGTGAGGGTTGTGTGTGCAGAGAAAAAGAAAGAAGGGCAGAGGGAGAGCTTTTCAGAAACGGAGCCTCCAGCAGAGAGCACGGGACTTTGGCAGGAAGTAATTGACTAAAATTACTGCCCAAAGTTATATCACGACTGGCCGCAATCAATGACGACCTCTGACTAGTATGAAGACTGAAAACCTCAGTTTACCCAAGTCCACTGCATTTCCAAACTCTGGTTCTGAATCTTCTGTGGTGTGAGAGGGAGAGTGAAGATTGGTGCTGAAAGCTTTTTTTTTTTTTTTTTTTTTTAACCTCTAATGTCTTCCTTGATTATAGGAGACAACTTATGTTATTCAAAGGACTGCCCCAATGTGGTTTCTTTTTAATCAAGAGACTGTCATTGGTGTGTCCAAAGGCGTTAGCACTTGGATTATATTGAGAAGAGGGACAAAGGTTACTTTACAAAATATTAATTTTTTTTTAACTTGACTGAGAGAATTATGGTTTGAATGTCTCTCGGGGGGAATAGAACTTATTGTTAGTAACTTTGATAACTTGGGCCTCTTAACATGGTGAGAACACAAATTTAGTTTAAATCTCTGCATATGCATGAACTTAAGAAAATAACACTCAGTGACCCATGTCATGATGAAATCCTATAATCATAGGCATAAAATAAGCTATTTCTTTGCTAGCCTTTCTTCTGTTTTTAACAAGTTGACTCAAAGAGTCCCTGGGAATTTTCCAAAAAAT